>NC_068984.1:139207851-139209001 GCF_001194135.2 Octopus bimaculoides | reverse complement strand
TGTGTGTGTGTGTGTGTGTGTGTGTGTGTGTGTGTGTGTACGTACTCACTCACAACCGAATGTTCCCAAAACACAGTTTCTGAATTGTTTCAAGTAGAGTGTAATTTTTACATTGTCAATAACTGGCTTAATTCTATTAAAAGGACTTTTATATAAATGCTTAAGATAGCAACTATACAAACGTGTATGCACGGAGCGAGCAGAAGAGGTTATCAATTTAAATCGTGTCATCGCATTACGATATATGCAGCCAAAGAAGCGTCAGACATATTAGATTTTAGTTGCGAGGCAGTATTTGATGTTCGTGATGCGTTAAACAACATAGCATCACCCTCTAATAACTTGTCCAGCATAGCAATGCGCAGCTGCATACAGAAATCACTTTAATACAGATTCTTAGATATATAGACTCGAATACACAAACTAGAATCACAAATACACACATTTGCATCCTTCTCTGTATGTCTCTCTTATATTTTCTCTATCTCATACTCAATCTTTCTTTTCATTTTGTCACTCTTTCTAGCTCTTTCTCGGCTATTAAATTTATAATTTACGTTGCAGTTACGTTTCAGAGAGTTGACCACTTTATTTAATTAGAATTTGCTCTTTTAAGTCTGTAAGAGCTAGCACCAGCTCGACCGTCATTTACCTTTACCTTTGAAAATATCTCTTCTGTTTCATATTTTATGATTCATCTACTTTAATTTCAATCTTTTGCAAAGCGTCGCAAAAGAGTTAGAATAGTTTATATGCCGTATCTAACATACTGAGTTGCCGGCAAATGTATACTTAAAAGGCTAAACATAATTCATGAAAGAATATCCAGATAAAAAAATTATACATGATTGATAATAAATATCGTTAAAACCAACCATAGATTTCAAAGGGTTAACTAGTCACAAGTAGTGTCTACAATCACAATAGTCATCTTTAATCTATATTCTTTTATTCCAGATCTTAGAGATCAACAGACCAATAGTTCTTGGCTGATTTTACGTATTATAAAGAAACATGATATACATACATTCACACACACACACATGCTATATGTAGGTAAATGCATGTGATTATATATATACATATATACATATACTTATTTATATACTTATATATATATATATATATATGTATATATATATATGTATAT
>NC_068984.1:139200158-139207606 GCF_001194135.2 Octopus bimaculoides | reverse complement strand
ATATATATATATATAAGAAAATGAAATATGCTTTGAGAAAATGCACTTTCCTAATATATAAATTTACTGGTGAGGAACCTCTTAGCATTTTCTATGCATACATATGTATGTATGCATATATTTATACACATATGCATACCTACGTGCATGCATACACGTACACACACACACACACAACAACAACAACAGCACGCACACACACACACACAACAACAACAACAGCACGCACACACACATATATGCATATATATGTGTGTGTGTGTATGTGTATACATATATAGCTATATGTATGTATGCATGTATGTATATATATATATATATATATCAAAGCCCCGAATATCATGGCAGCCATTTCAATTTTTTCCTTTCCTTTGAAGTGAAAATGAGCTTTGCATAGAAATAAGTCAACTAATAAAAACACACCAAGACTTACAGTTAAGGTACAGTAAGTCCATGCAACTAACCACAATGCTGATATTATTGAATCATTCGAACCTAATTTCATATGTACACGGATAGATGCACAAGGACTTTGATTGCTATTGTCCTTTGAAAACGAAGTCGTATGAACACGTAGAGATACGTATCACTGATTTCTCCAGCTGCTGCTTCTCTGCCAACTTATCAATTTAAACATACTAACACCAGCACCACCATAAAAAGTACCAGTCAACATCGGTAGAAATTAATAGCGGCAGTATAGGACGCCAATATATTTCAGGTACATTCTACATGTCTCGAGTGTTGAAATTAAACATGGAGTTGGATACCGAATCAGCCAGGGGGAATAGTTTAGTTTGATAGAACACCCGAAACATTATATCTACCAATCACATGAACGTGTGAAATACATGATTACTCTGCCAATAAGTGTATAATTAACGTAACATTCCGAGTGAACTGGAGAGACGCAGTCATTGGAAAAGCTAGATTCATGATTTTCAAATACAATCAGGCTTCTGAACTGATCTGGCTGCTCCAGTTTTACTCTCGTGGGTAATAATAATAGTATTAGTAGTAGTAGTAGTAATTATTATTATTATTATTATCATCATTATTATTATTATTATTATTATTATTATTATTATTATTATTATTATTATTATTATTGTTCAGTAGTTTTATTTTTATAACGTGCTTTCACTTCACTACCGAGCGCAGCTCTGTGCACCTTGGGTATGTCCTGTGGTTTGCTGTGATGCTCTTATGGTAATTATTATTATTATTATTATTATTATTATTATTATTATTATTATTATTATTATTATTATTATTGTTATTGTTGTTGTTGTTGATATTTTTGTTGCTGTTGTTGTTGCTGTTGTTGTTCTTGTTGTTTCTTCCGTCTTTCGTGCTGAGTTCTAAACTCCACCAAGGCCTCTTTTACTTTTGATCCTTTCGGGAACGATAAAATAAGTTTCAGTTGAGCACTGGGGTTGATGCAATCGTTCAGCCAATTTTCCTTTACAGCCTCTTTGTTCTGTACCAAAATTTGAAAATTCTTAAGGCGGGTAGCCAGCAGAATTGTTTGAACCCCGTACAAAATGCTTAGCAGCATTTCATTCGTTTTTACGTTGTGAGTTCAAATTAAAACCGAGATCAACTTTGCTTATCCTTTCAAGGTCTATAAAATAAGCCCCAGCTGAGCAGAGGGGTTGATTTTATCGACTAACCTCAACCCCGCATCCTCAAATATTTATCAGGCCTGCTGCCTAACAACTTGACGAAAAATGTATATAAGGAGAATGTGTGAGAAAAATGTGGTCTGTGGAACTTGGAACGAGACAGTGGCACACATTGTTGCAAAATGTCCCAAGATGGCAAAGAAGGAATATAAGAAATGGGGGTATGGTCAAGTTGTAAAATGTTTACACTGGATGCTTTGCCAGAAATGGAGATTTGAAGCTGGAGACACATGGTATGATCGTCTGGTTGCAAGAGTCGCTGTAAGATTGTAAGATTTCGTAGGACTTTGCTATTCAATTGGACAAGAAGCTAGAAAATTATAGACCAGATAATAATAATAATAATAATAATAATAATAATAATAATAATAATAATAATAATAATAATAATAATAATAATAATAATAATAATAATAATAATAAACAAGGAAACGTGATGTGCTTACTAATTGATGCAGCATGTCCGTTTAATTTCAGGATCGTTAAGAAAGAGGACGGAAATGAAAAGAAAAAAACGATCTCTGAAGATTTGAAATTGCAAAATTTTGGAATATGAAAACTGTAAATGTTATGCTTATAATAATTGGTGCATTGGGAACTGTAAGCTATGCTGAAGGAGGTTCTACAGAAAGTTTGCCTGTTAGCGACAGGAGGGCTCCAATTAATTAAAAAAAAATTGGAAGCTGGTGGATATCTAAGTTTAGTATCCGGCTACCGGCATAAATCCTAGCAGGAATAAGACCAAACCTGATCATTATAAGACCAAACCTAATAATAATAATAATAATAATAATAATAATAATAATAATTATTATTATTATTATTATTATTATTATTATTATTATTATCATCATCATCATCATCATCATCATCATCAGCATCATTATTGTTATGTTTGTTGTTCTAGTTATTAATATAACAACAAATATTGAACTAGGTTCAACAATGTTCAAAGAAAACAATTTCAACTTGTGTCAATATAAAAGCATGCCTACACCCATACCCGGATACTCCACCCCCGCTCACACTTACTCACTCATTCAATCATTCACACACACACACACACACACACACACACACACACACACATAGGTGTATGTATGCGTGTGTGTGTGTTTATGTGTGCATGCTCAATTTTATTTCTTCAATTTTTATTTCTTCAATTTTTATATCTTGAAAACAAAAAAAAAAATAACGACTGAGCGAAATGATTGATTGAAAATGGCTGTGAGGCATAGACTTATAAATCATAACTTCTATAACCAGAGGATGTAATAAAACTATGACAAACACATAAAATTACTGGTTCATGGTTAATAGGTTTAATTTTTATATTTCGATATTTTATAAAATTACTTGTTATATTAAATAAAGATAGTTTTCAACAGTTAAATCTATCTAACTTTTGCTTGCGATCATTCATCGTTTCTGTTATATTTATATATAAAAATTGTGCAACGTATTTCAATTTATTTTACAGAGATAGAGAGGTGTATGTTTTTACGTATTCTAATGTGTTTTAGGGTATCGAAGTTAAAATATTATTTACAGAATTCCAAGTTAGTGCGATAAAAGAAGAAAATAATGAAAACATTAATATGCGATGAAAAAAGTCACTATATTTGTATGTTAAGAGCAGATATAAATGATATAAAGATTAAAAGATTTATGATGATAGTTTTAAATTTTATGAGATATTCTACGTGTTACCTATATGACTATCAAGTGTAGATGGAGAGACATAGAGTGAAGTTTATCTTAAAAGCGTGTATGTAGATTAATTTGTAAAAAGTGAGAAATACTTTCATATGTAAGTATGACACTGCTTCTCACGGTATGTAATCTGCCATTCACTATTTGAGTGTGTGTGCGTGAGTGTGTGCATAGAACTGAGAATGAAATGCAGCTCTAGTAACGTAGATGCTATCTGTCACTCACACGATGTATAGGCAACCTGGAGTGAACACGACACAATGAAGTAGAGAAATTTGAAAAGACAACACGAAACCGGTTATTTCTCAAAATACAATGTTTATATACCAAAAAGATTTTATAACATTTTTCTGACATAATTTAAATATATACTTTAACCAAGTAACACAAGCCTTCTGTAGTTTTTTCACTCTTATTATCTTTTATATATATATATATATATATATATACATATTCATATCTCTTGTGATTATATATACATCTCTTGTAAATATGTGTTGGACTTCCAAGGACAGATTTATTTCACGTTCTCTCGAATCTTTATAAAATTCTTATGACGTCAACAAAGTTCAATTCTCGCTGGTAAGAATGAAGTTTCTAAAATAGATGGAGAAATTCAAAATACTGGTTTGGTCAAATGGTAGAACGCCTGCTGTGTATTGAAGAAATATGGGTTTATATCCCAGGAACAGCCACTGACTTTACATACTCACATGGCATGGTAGAAATATGAACCGACTTACCGTTCTGTTGAGATTCCACACAAAAGGACAGTGTTGATATGTATAATCCAGCTCGTTATGCTCTGAGTTCGGGATCAACTTTACGGTCCATTCTTTCGTGGTCTCTAAAATAAAGTAAAACTTAAATTCTAGCGCCGATTTTATCACCTAACCCTTTTTTATTAGAGAATTGCTAAACTTGAACCTAAATTACAAATAATATGTTGGATTTATGGACTTGTTTTACAATTCAAACTTCCAAAACGAACATTTAAACTTTAAAATGTTTATCAACCCATATGACAGAAAAACGCGATATGGTATTGCTATGAATAGCATCTTACAAATTGTACCTCAATATTACTAATAAATTGCAAGGAAAAATTAATGTTTGCCTATCAGACTTTTCCAATATCGACCCGTATATGAAAATACGTATATATTTAATAGATTTATTCTTAGCTTTTTTTCTAAAAGTAATTTCTCGTAATGTAATCCCTAAAGCTGACAAATGAAAAATGAAACGTTATACAACTTTAGCATGAATCTCAATAGGAATATTAACTGCATTAATCAAGCGTGCAATATTTCTTTTTAAAATGTTTGGTTTTGTTACTCGTCCAGAACTCAACTATCCTGTTCAGCAAACTTATGACCAAAGACATTTTAACTGCGACAAAGATGTTTTTTTAAATTTTATTTTTCTCTTCCAGAAACACTTCTGGGAGTACATTTTCCTATCCTGCCTTTCTTTCTAAATTGTTCGAAGGCTATTGAAAAAATAATTGGCTGCTATTTTTTAGATCATATTTGTGATAGGTTCTTTCAAGCGTTTTATGCAGACATGTGAGATTTAAAGATAATGTGTATAGAGATAATGTTGCATATTACCAACCGGAGATATTATGAACCTCAACTCTCGGAAAATTAAATACATTCATTGGAAAATGATATTATCGCTGTGATATTTTTCTAAACCAATTGACAGAAGAGAAGCATCATTACAAGCCGGGTAAAGCATCTGCTCAACGAAAACCTTTCATTGCATCAATTGACAGTGGAATAGATACGAAATATTCCCACATAATCCATTCTCTATAATCTCCAGATATTTTATACATTATTTACCGTTTGATGAATTAACTTCAAATGCAAGTTGTTTTTACTCGTCCTCAGCAACCTCCCTGCGAAAGAAAAATAGAGTTCTGTAAAAAATACACAAAATACACAAGATTACGATTTTCATATCATTGTTTAAGAGTTTAGTTCAATACCACAATCTCTATCGGCCCAGCATCCAATTAATTATTGCTTTATGAATCATATGAAGACGAGAATTAACTAGATGTATGATAATAAATATATCTATACTCATTCATCACGAGTGTTTGGTTCCAAATAAGCACCGTGAAAAAGGAAGCAGTGATAAATAAACGAATCATCTGCACGTTCTTTGCAAATGGAATGCATGGTTGATTCCTTGACACCAACCTCGCAACACAGAACAGCAAATCTTCCACCGTCCAACATTTTTTTAATCATTTCTGCCATTCTTCGTAGAGTACATTCGTCTGCATAGTTTATTAGGAACAGATGCCTTCGTATTCTTCTGTTCACTGGCAGCATGGCTATAAACACGAATACAAAAGTATATACCCAGGTTTCACAATCCGTAATAATCATATGATTCACAATGCAGCATACGGTGTTATCCCAGATCAGTGATAAATGAGGCTGCAAGTAATGTAAAGCAGTTAGAGCCGTCCAAATGAATTCGAACATTGGTACAATATAAAAGTATATTTGTAAATGTGTTGGCTAAATTTTAGTCTCTGGAGAATTGTAAATTAAAGTTGATTAATATAGCCGAAGATGGACATAACTATTATAGGATATTTATTCTAAGATTTCATCCGCCATTTCCGCAACCGTTTCTGCCAAGCTAGCATAGCAGGCAAGCTAACAAATACAAATATCACTAGAAGCATGATATAGAGAATTTAGTTTGTGCTATTGATAAGGATCAAAGCACAAACTAAGTGATATTTTATCGACCAGTTTGCTTAATAAGTAAAGCAAATTCTAAGAGTACAACAAAGGTTAACAGATGTAATCTAAATTCAGTCTATATGTTAGAAGTTTCGATGTTTGTAAAGAAAAAAAAATATGGAAGAAAATAGTGATATAATACACCATGGCAACAATCTTATGAACCTTCCGGCTTTATTTTTGTATCTGAGAATCAGAGTGCTAACTTGTGTGTGTGTGTGTGTGTGTGTGTGTGTGTGTGTGTGTGTGTGTGTGTGTGTGTGTGTGTGTGTTTATGTGAGACTCTTAATATGTGTGCGCGTTCGGATGCACAATTCTGTATGAAAGTGTATGTGTGTGTATATGTGTTGTGTGTGTGTGTTGTGTGTGTGAGTGACGTTTGTGTGCGGCGTGTCTGCCTGTAAGTGTTGCTGTGTGTGTTTGATGAATGAGGAAGGCTCTTCGAAAACATTTACTCTCAACTTGCGTCAATATAATTTGTAATGCTTGAAGCAAAAGTATTTACTTCACTAGTCACAAACACCACCGCCCCACGTACACACACACACTCACTCATTCTCTTACACACATCTACTGACATGCACACATAAACAAGACCACACACACATACATATATACACTCACATTCAAATATTTATGAGAGTATGAGTGGTTGCGTAAATAATTCAGTCAAATATACTTTAGCTTAAAATGCACATGTATATATATATACATGTATATATATACGTGTGTGTGTGTGTGTTTGTGTGTGTGCGTCTCTGTGTTGATAGATCGAAAGACAAACAGACAGACAGATAGATAGATAGGTAGGTAGAAAATAGGCATAAAAATAATACAATGAAGGAGAGGAATCCTATGGTAACTGCACATAATACATCATGTATACGTATGATAACACATCGTGATATAGAAAGTTGCAATAAAAAGAAAAAGTGGTTTTGCCGATACATCTCTTCATTTATCTCATATGCACGCATGCACAAACGCTCAGAGCCTCACAGATATCTCCATAATATGCACGCTTGTATATAGGCATGCGTGTGTGTATATATACATACATATATGTATATACATATATATACATACACATATACAGACACACACATGTATATATATATATAAAATATATGCACATATACATATATATATGTGTATACATATATACATACACATATGCAGACACACACATATATATATGTTCATATGCATTTGCTTGTATATGTGTATCTATATATTTATAAATATATCTATATCTATATATATATATTTATATATATAT
>NC_068984.1:139198700-139199846 GCF_001194135.2 Octopus bimaculoides | reverse complement strand
GTGTGTGTGTGTGTGTGTGTGTGTGTGTGTGTGTGTGTGTGTGTGTGTGTGTGTGTGTGTGTGTGCGTATGTGCGTATACATATGTATATATATGAATTTTCTCTTCTCTAATAGGTAAATTACCGACGGTACGTTCTTAGATTCCGAATGAATGGCACCAACAGACCCAGCGGAATGTTTGGCTGCCTAGCCGCGTCTTTGTTGTTAGAACCATTCTCAGTTGTCTGTAAGTTTTGAGAAATAAACACACACAAAAAAAAAACAAAAAAAGACAATGTTGATAATAGAACATATCCTGAAAGTCTACAAAACCTGATCAGATACATTTTTATTTTCTTTGCTTCTTTCTCTTTCTATTTATGCCATAGTTTGTGTAATTGTGTTGTCTGTAGTAAATGCGTTGAGTGAAATGAATGAATAACTATTATGTGAGACACGAAAGCGTAAGTATTGCAAAACATTGATGTAATTTTGAGATTTACGAATTAATGACTTTGTTATTCTTGTTTTTCATTATGCAATTTTATGTAATGGCTGTTTTTATTTGATATTTTGCTATCGTCAGTTTGTTGCTCTGGTTGGGTTCGAGATTGTTTTCTTTTAAATGTATTTACTCGGAGGGAGAACGACTTTCAGATTTGCTGGCGCGGCCAAAGTTATGAGATCAATGCAATTAGTGATCAGTGTAAACTTCCATAGGCTAATATCTACAGTACCACAGAAGTTGGGAGAGAACAGAGTACCAGAGGAATATAAAACTCTTGAAGGTAAGAGTGATCAGCGAATTTAATGTTTGTTTCTTGAGCAAGAATATGGATGACGCCAGAAGAAGCGTAGAGAGGGTTCATTTACTAATCGTACCTAGTCCAAGTTAACGTTGGTTATAGTAGCGATAGAGAGTGTAGATGTTAAAAACAGAACGGACTGTTTGGGATCAGGTAGCTGTAGTAATTTGTATAATGTTTATATGTAGCCTGAGGTAACTGATTTTCGATGCGATCTAGGATCTCTCCCCCTTCTGACTCTCCGTCTCAGTCTTTCTGTCTGTCTCTTTGTTATGGGTCCTTGTAGCAACGCCATCGTATAAATATGCAGGTAACTGTATCATATAAATCTCATTTAGTCTGTAATGAATGTATATATAT
>NC_068984.1:139176846-139198495 GCF_001194135.2 Octopus bimaculoides | reverse complement strand
ATCTACATATATATGAGCATTTATGTATATATACACATATTTATGTCTATCTATATCTGTGTGTGTGGTGTGTGTGTGTGTGTTCAAAATTTCCCGTCTTGTCCATCTGGAATGAGGACCCAGTACTGTAACTGCTTGGGTTTGAAGTGTCCACAGTTATTCAACTTTCTGGCAAACACCTCAGAAATTTGCGAGGAAATAATGTGGAGGTCTTCACAGATCATCTGGACAAATTTTCGTCTGAAATAGCGGATAAAACCCCATCACATCAAGAAATACAAAGAAGCGCGACTCTGCCCAACTTGCAACTTCAACAAAAACAGTACGAAAACATACTGAAAGGTTGTGCTCCAGCATGGCGTAGCATTTTCGTATGTAGTTGAAATTTACAGAAAAACAGAAGACGAAGGCGGGTGTATAAACAGCAAGCAGGTGTCGTAGTTTGACGCTCGGGAACGTCAGAAAGTCTTTTACGTTTCGAGCCTATGCTCCTCAAATGAAAGGAATAATAGAAAATGAACAAAGAATAAAAAAAAAACTTGTGGATTTTGCGGTCAAGCATGGCGACTGGTGTGTATGTATGTATGTATGTATGTATGTATGCATGTATGTGTGTATGTATATGTGCAGATTTGTGTGTTTTGTTTTATGTATACATTCTCATGCATATAGTTGCATATCTAGACATGCTCATATATATTTAAATGATTTCTGGAGGGTTTTACAGATGTTTACAGTTCCAGTGATGGATAGGATCTGTAGTCTTCGAATTAGCTTTCTCCTTTCTGGTTTTGAGAAGCCTAATTTCTCAAGATTGGTATTTAGGCAGTGTTTTATATATTCCACAGCCCCAATTATTACAGGTAGAAACCTGAACTTGTAATCTGGATAGAGTAAGTGCAGATTTCTCAGTTCAACATAAGTGTTCTATTTTTCACTGATCTTAAGCTTTATATTAACATCCGCTGGGCAGCTAATTTCCACAACTGTGCATATTGTCTCTTCTCGATCCGAAATCATTATATCAGGCCTGTTGTGCTTACATTTTATTGAGATCTTCACTGGGACATTCCACCAGTATTCCTTTTTATTATGAGTGGCTATGGCTTCTACCATATTGTTGGTTCGTTTTTCTTGTCCTCTGGATTATCCTTCCGACCGATTTCATTATCGAGTATTCTCGTCACAACGTCATGTCTCATCGGTAGATAATACCGTGACGGCTTTTTAGGAAAATTGCTTATGCTTTCGGTGATATCTAGTGTGAACTCCACAAAGTCTGCATTGGTTGTCACATTTTACGGCTTTTCCTGCACCTCCTATTCCCTTTAGGCATCAGGTACTTTGTTGATATTTCCTGTACAAGAATTGCAAACGTACTCCCTTCAAAGTTGGATGTAGTAACCCATCTATTGTTCGGTGATAAACTGCTTTGATCATCACGGAATTTTCTACTAATATATCGATTCATAGTCTTCTGCTCATATGGGCTTATCCTTTAACCTGATTATAATTTCCACGTTTTTAGTCCGGTTTACAGTTAACAGTTTTTTTCCTCCTTTTCACAAACATATAACATTTATATTGATCAAACTCCAAACTTACATCATTTGAGAATGTTGTAACTAGGTCAAGGCTCCTTTTTATCTCGTGTATGTAAGCATATATGTATGTATGTAAGCATGTATGTATGTATGTATGCATGTATGTACTCATTTATGTACGTATGTATAGTGTCAAAACCAGAAATCATGAAGGCAAGCATTTTTACACATTTTGAGGGTTTCGCTTTTGAGCTGTTAAATGTGGGCAAGAGGTACTGAAAGACCGTTTCCTTGATACGTTACTATTGTTTACTGGCTGCTGTTTTGTTCGTGAAAGAACAATAGATTCGATTGTATCGATTCCATCATGTATTTGATGTCTTACCTAACTTGCAAAAATAAAAACGAAACACGGCAAGGCTGGTTTATTTATTGATATACATATATATTATTATATTATTGATATATATATATATATATATATATATATATATATATATATATATTATTGATTTTTTTATTATTATATACAAAGACACATGTGTTTTGGGGGTTATGACAAAATTTATTAGGTATTGTATCAACCGCTTGAACAGATTAATTCGGATTTTTAAGCATACATGATAATGACTAAATTGTAATAAATTTATACCAACTCCTTACTTAAGGCCTAGGGATAAGAATAATGCTTTCTCTCTTAGGGATAAAGTCAATATTTACTTGAGATTGATGTGAAGAAAGAGGATTATTTACCCAATATATATTTATTTAGATTATAAATGTTATGGTTTATCGTAGAATGTTCTTTGGAAAAGAATTATTGAATTCAGTTCTGTAATCCAGTCAAAAACCTACTTATTTTACAATGCTGCTGTTATTTATAACAGGAAAGAATCACACGGTATGGGCAAAATTTAATGCTTGTAAAGGGATACGAAACCCTGAAAATTGAATTACCATTCATTATACAATCAACTTGGTCAACCGCATATCTCGTATTTTGTTTAAGGAAAATAAAATTAGATATTGATTTCAAATTTTAGCACAAGGCTAACAATTTCGGGGGAAGGAGTAGATTGATTACATCGGGGTTACTGTTCAATTGGTACTTATTTTATTGACCCCGAAAGGATGAAAGGCAATGTCGATCTTGCCGGAATTTGATCTCAGAACGTAAAGACGGACCAAATGCCGTTAAGAATTTTACCTGGCGTGCTAACGATTCTGACAGCTCACCGCCTTACTTGAATGTTATAAATATTGATTTCAAGTTATGGCACGAGGCCAGTAATTTCTGACGTGATGGAGTAAATTGACTGTATCGCCATCTCCTCCGCGTGCTCAACTGGTACTTTTTTTATCGACCTGGATAAGATAAAAAAACACTAGGTTGATCACCCTGGATTTGAACTCAGAACCGCTAAGCATTTGGTCCGACGCACTAACGATTCTGCTAACTCGCCATCTTAAAGTAATTAAATATTAGGTGAAAATAAATTTCCGCTGAGAACTGAATTTACTTAAAATATAAAATTAGATAAAATTTAATTCTGTCGTAAATGAACATGTATGAATGAATGAATGAATGAATAAATAAATAAATAAATAAATAAATAAATAAACAAATATATAATTAAATCAATAACGTTCGCAAAAAAACAATTTGGAAAGAGAGAGGCAGCACAGATAGAATTATGAAATGTAGCTGGAAATAAAATTTAGCCGGGAGTAAAAGAACAAGTTGGTTAAAATTTAATTTATTTCAGATTTGTAAATGCAATATCAGATTTAATGGAAATTTTGATATCTATTTCCTGTTAACATACTTTCATTTCAACCCATGATTAAAACATCAACTCAGCTCTTTTTGTTCAGGCAAATATAAAACAAAAAGACAATGTTGGCTTGTTTTCTACACTGTATTACAGATATTGATTTCGTGGATTCCGGAAGAATGATCCAGGCAAGATTAGAACACAGAACTTGGGAATGATGAAACTTTTAACAATATTTAAGTTATTTTTAGCCTCGAAAACTTAAGTTTTGCTAATTTCCTAACGTTTTTCAGAAATCACCAAAGGAGGTTTCGGTGATGGTACAACATTCTTGTATTTCACAAGGTAGAGTTCCCATCGGCGAATTCACACTGCAGAACGTTGTCTGACGATTCAAAATAATACAAAATAGATAGTTTCTGCCATCATGAGCCACTTCACCACAAAGGGATTGATCTTTGCAGTGTATTACATGCTAGATACATTGCATTCTACTTAAGCTCAATTTAATTGCTCCAGATAGATTTGTTTTCGCTATAATAAAAAATAAGCGTCTTGTGACAGGGTGCCTGTGATATATATTGACTATCTCTTCATCCCTTTGAAGTCTGCTAAATGATTTCAACTAGATTTTGTTTATATGTTACTTTCAGTTACATTCTGAAAGCAGTGACTAAGGAAGCTATGCCAACACTATGAAATGATAACAGAAACAAGATGGTATAGGCACACGCCAAAAAAGGTCACAGAAAATGAGAACGCAATCATACTCTGGGATATGCCAATACATAAAGATAGAGAAATTAAAGCCAATAGATTGGATATAGTTTTCTAATCGATATATCGATAACAAAAGATGACAATGTTTCTCTAAAAGGAACGGAGAAACTTTCAACCAATTTTGGTGGGTTACCGTCTCCGTAACTTAGCAGTTCGGCAAAAGATATCAATAGAATAAGTACTAGGCTTACAAAGAATAAGTCCCGGGGTCGATTTGTTCGACTAAAGGCAGTGCTCCAGCATGGCCGCAGTTAAATCATTGAAACAAGTAAAAGAATATTAGAATAAAGAATATATGAATGATTGCAGGCATAGGTGTGTGGTTAAGAGGCAAGTTTTGCAACCATTTTATTTAAGGTTCAGTCCCACTGCACGGCATGTTGAATAAATGTTTTCTACCAAGGTCGGGGCAATCAATGCCTTGCGAGTGTATTTGGTAGATGGAAACTGTGTGGAATCCTGTTGTATATGTATATACATATATACGAGTGTGCGTATGTTTTTATGTCTGTTTGTATTCGTGCCTTTGTGTTTGTCGCACCAAACCGGGGTTTTTTTGGTTATGTTCTCTTAACCTAACGGTTCATCAATAGGGCCCGATAATACGAGTGCCATACTTTGAAATAATAAGTAATGGAGTTCATTTCTTTGCCTTGTCGGGTTTTACTCGAAAATATCAGCTCCAATACTTAAGTGTGTGCGTGTTTGTTTTTGTGTGTATGTATATGTATGTGTTACTGTGTATTTGTGTGAGTGTGTTTGTGTGAAGTGTGTTTGTGTGTATGTTTTGGGGTGTGTACGTGCGTGTGCTTGTGTGTGCGTGTGTGGGGGCGTATGTGTGTGTTTATGTGTGTGTTCGTATGTGTATGTGCGCGTATGTGTGTGTTTGTGTGTGTGCGTGCCTGTGTCTGTGTGTATGCATGTGTGTATTTGTGTGTGTGTTTGCAAGTGTGCGTGTGTGTATGTGGTTGTGTGTGTGTTAGGGAGTGCGTGTGTGTGCTTGTGTTTGTGTGTGCGTGTATGTGTGTAGTGTGTTTGTGTGTGCGTATGTGTGTATGTGTGTTGTTTGTGCGTGTGAGTTTGTGTATGTGTATGTTGGTGCATGCGTGTGTGTTTGCATGCGTGTGCGCATGCGTGTGAGTATGATCGTATGAGTGTGCGTGCGTGTTTGTTTGTGTGTGATATCTGATACCAGTTAATGGATAAACACGTATCGGTAACCTGTAATTTCAGTTAATCACTTTTCATTAATATGTAAACTCGACTTCCACTAAATAATTATCAAAATATTTTTTTTATATATTTATTTTTACATAAAATAACACCGGTGGCCTATAATTTTACTCGATCAGCACCGAGTTGCGCTCAAACTCAATCTACTATTTGAAATGCAAATCAAAATATCAATTTGATCTACATTATTAAACCATTGACCAATTTATATTTGAATTTTCTCAACCACGCATTTCTAATTTTATCAAGCGAAACTAGTCATATTTTTTTCCCTTTTTATCCTCATTTTAACGTCTTTTAATTCCGATTATTTTTGATTATATTTGCAAATGAAATTTGTTATTCAAATTTGAAAAGAATTTTTTCTGGTCCAAAACAGATAAGAATAGTTCATTCTGTAGACAGCAATCACTGCTTGACTGATCTATTCCTACCTATTCCTCCCATATCATGTCTGCAGCCCCTCCAGTTTCCGCCTCTGTCCATTCCGTGATCTCAAAACACTCTGTATTATCATTTTCTATCTCTATTTAGCACTGTAGCCGCTATCAATAGGAAATACCGAAGAGAGGTAACTCTGACTTAAAGCCGTACCTTTAACTAAAACACAGTCAACAATATTAACTAAGTTGCACCATCAAACAGCCAGGTTAGGAGCAATTCAACAGTATCAGAGTCAAGCTGTTACCGCTCCACATGTTTGCCTTCAGAAGATGAAATATGTCCGAAACATATTTTAACTAATCTAAAGTTTGCTCATGCCTAAACATTGTTATCGTGAATATTATCCACTTATTGCTGTGGGTGATTGTTAATATTTGTTTCAGATTTTAGCACAAGGCCAGCAATTTCGGAAGACGAATTATATAGATTACATCGACTCCAGTTTTCAACTGTTACTTATTTTATCAACCTCGAAAGATTCAAAGGCTAAGTCGATCTCAGCGGTATTTGAACTCAGAACGCGAAGTCGTATGAAATGCAGTTAAGCATTTTCTGTTTTTTTACTCGGTGCGGTTACGTTTCTAGCACCTCGCCGGTACATCACCCAGATAATAGTAAAATATAGAGAGAGACTGCGGCCATGCCGTAGCACTGTCTTGAGGAAGCGTATTGACTCCTGTACTCTTTTGTTTTAAGCCTGGTACTCATACAATCAGTATCTTTTGCCGAAGCGCCAACATCCGTTTTTAACTGGTGGAGGACAAACACAGACACTAAGAGAAACACACTCGCAATTCGACATTAAAGTAGAAGATACTTGCCTAAAGTGCCACGCTGTGGGATTGAACTCGGAACCATGTTCTTGTGAAGCAAACTTCCTATCACATAACTACGATTGCGCCTATGTACATAAAAACAATGTCATCACGAGCAAGTCCGATAACTGAACACTTGAGCTTTGTTTCCCATCGCATTAATTTTTGACGCAAGTTTTCCCTCGTTTTACTTTCATGTTTCTCTTTTACATTCTACGCTCCATATTGTATTCCTTGTTCTGAAATCCACTATTAATTATTCTTTTTTTGGTTAACTAAAATCCATAAATAACTGTGCAACCAGTCATTAAAATTACCCGTTTCTCTTTACACGTATAATGTTCTTAGTGATAAATATCTCATGACGTCACTAACAACTACCTTAAAATAAACAAAAACAGCAACGACAACAAATTCAAAATAGAACTTTGATGTTTCGCTAATTAATAAACTAATTAGTCAAGAACATTACCTAAACCCCCAATATGTCGAGCAGTATGTATCCAAATTGCACCAAATGAAGTCAATGTTCTTATCAGCACTTGCTTCACTCTTCGTAAAGGTGGCGAAACCGACACCAACGTCTGTAAGAACATTGTCATGAAATATATTTTCCTCTTTTAATGCAGAAAATCGAGACGCATAGAAAATGAAATTAGAGAAATCTATAGAAGTGATTACTTAGATACGTGTAAGTGAAACTATTTTAATCACGAACAATAAATGTCAGCACAATTTGATTCTATTTTATGACAGTAGCAGTAGAATTTCAAAACTAATACTCGACGCTCTTGACTCCTTCTACTTAAGTAATCTGTGTCTTACATTGACTTTTAGCTCAGCGTTTGTAGATCAGGACAGATGCTGCGCATACGGGGAATATCAGCAACAATTTTTTTCTCAATTTGCCACAGTTTGGCACAAGTATGTTTATATAGATGGCTAATTATCAATGCCTCTGCATAGTATTTGAATATCTATCTATCTATCTATCTATCTATCGTTGTCTCTCTCTCTCACACGCACTCTCACTTTGTGTGTGTGTATATATATATATATATATATATATATATATATATAGAGAGAGAGAGAGAGAGAGAGAGACAGACAGACAAACAGACAGATATAGATAGATAGATAGATAGATTGATAGATAGATAGATAGGTTACCATATCGAGTTCATTACATCAAGTTGTAATGTACACCTAGAATTACTTGAGGTAAGCAGTTCCACTGGATTTTAGCCGATGCGTAAATCCTGGGTTCACTTGCCAAGATTAAGAATGTTTCACCACGTGTGAGTCCAAAGAGTATCAAGGAATACAGAGGTGAGTACAGCTGCATAGTTTTTTTTTATTACTATTTCTGCAGTCAATTCGCTTCAATCCACTACTACTACTACTACTACTACTCCTACTACTACTACTACTACTACTACTACTACTAATAATAATAATAATGGTTTCAAAAATTTCCACAAGGGCAGCAATTTTGCGGGAGGACATTAGTCGAATACATCGACCCCAGTGTTCAATTGGTATTTAATTTATCGACCCAAAAGGCAAAATTGGAAATCAGGACGTAGTAACGGGGTAATATCGCCAAGCTTTTCGCGCAGCGTACTAACGATTCTGTCAGCTCTCCACCTTACTAACAACAACAACAACAATAATGATAATAATTTCCATTTATTTGCCACAAGGCCAAAGGATGAGGTCAAAACGGTGAAACCGTATGGCATATTACCAGCCAATGTACGCCACTAGCCCAGAAGAAATATAAGACACGCCACGACAATATAGCTAGGCTTGTCCATTGGACACTTTTCAACAAGTATAGTCTTGACAGAGCAAAAAATTGGTACGACCACAAACCTGAAGGCATCGTCGAAAATAGAAATGCAAATATCCTATGGAACTTTTTGATTCAGTGCGACCATGAGATAGAGAATAGGAAACCAGACATTGTCTTAATTGAGAAAGAAAACAAATTATGCTGGATCATAGATATAGCATGCCCAGCTCACAACAAGGTATGCGTTAAGGAAGAAAGAAAAGTTGAGAGACATAAGAGGTTAGTTTGGAAGGTAAAGCAGTTGTGGTCGCTGAAAACGGTAGTAATAGTAGTACCAATAAAGGCGGTGTTCCAGCATAGCCACAGTCAAATGACTGAAACAAGTAAAAGAGTAAAAAGAGTAATAACAATAATAATAATAATAATAATAATGTTGATAATAATAATAATAATAATAATAATAATAATAATAATAATAATAATAATAATAATAATAGTAATAATAATGATAATGAAAATATTGTTCCTATATCAAATTTTTTGGAGTGTAAACGTTCCCTGGTGACTTGAGTCGATAAAGATATACACCATATTCCGTTACACTATATGTTACTGTGTTACACCATACAACGACACCGTCAGAAAAACAGGGTCATATTCGTCTTTCAATATTCTGGGGTCGATAAAAAAAAAAGTATCATTCCAGGACGATAGGTTTGAAGACCTGTAAAAGGTTGGACCGGATATTTTGCTGTATTTCTTTCGGTTCTTTGCATTCTGATAGATGTTAGTGAAAGTCCCGATCTCGCCATGATCAATCTGGGTAGGAAACTTAACGTTGCTCGTCTTAACACCATCACCTGATATCATATGCGTGTTTACCGGAGTTCAATCTTCTAAGCATTCCTAACAAAGCTCCGGTTTACAAATTTTTCTTCTCTTCTTCCCACCTGTCTTTGGGATTACATAAGGGACCCTAAGAATTAGCGCCCTTCTTACTAAAGATAAAAAATACCATCAAATCCTCATCATAGACTGACTACTGATATCATAGCATCATAAGTGAATCGCTCGCATTGACCACAGTAACTAAGGGCTGATTTTCTAGCTTTGTTGGAGTCTATGACGATTTCTCTTTCAGCTGGTCAACAAATAGATTATTTTTCTGGCTAATAAGGTTTTCTTCATTATTTGAAAGTACCTAAGTCAGAAGAGGTTTTGTTCTATCAATATCACCTTCGTGTTTGGGAGATTAGGTTCTATAACATGACGATGTTGATGACGTTGTTTCTGGCGGTTATATTCATGATCTCTTTCAGATGTCGTCTTGTGAATATATTCAGTTTTGTAACTGTTTGCAGTATGAAGTCCATGCCAACGATCCGTGCAATAGGAGGAAAATACTATTTCTGTATGATTTTCATCGGCAAGCCATCACCATCTTAAATGAGATCCAGGTGACAGTTGAGAGCCAGCCATTGATATCGTTGAAAAGAAAATCCGGCTGGAGAGGTGATAATCCCGAATGGACTTGAGGCTGAATGCTAGTCAACCGAAGTAGTAGAGTAGGTGGGGCCTCAAATCATTGATGGTGCATTGCAAAGCCATCAAGAGGAAGGTCCCAAAACGGTGCGCATTCTCTCCTCATGACACATGAAATATTCTGTCATCCGATCTGGGAAGTTTTCAACTGGAATGCACTTGCACAGGTAAGCTATTTCCAAGCCGCATTTTAAATAAATAAACGTTTCTAGGGATTCTGTGCACAGGATTGAACAACTTACTCTTTTATTGTGACCAATGGCTTCTGGTTGTTCCCTTTGAAATCACTTTAGTTTTTATTCATATCTATTATTTTCAGATATTGTATTTTATCCCCCATCTTCCCTTCTCACTGTGTATGGGTTCCAGTTATGAATATTCAATTTCTTCAGATATAATCTCCGATGTGTCATTTCCTCTGAATATGTTTGTATGCCATTCTAGAGCGATTTGGTTGCTAATTCCAGCATAAGACTTCTTCAACGGCTCTACTGGAAAGCACTTATGTGCTTCGGTAACGCAGTATATAGAGTGTCACTTTCATAATCATATTATTATTTTGCCTGCGCCGATTGGCACTCCATAGGACAAATCAAATGCTACTTTTCTTCGATAATTTGACGTGAATCTGTAATTAAATGAAAGTCTAGAATCATCTGAGAAATATGTTATTACTATAAATGTGGCACCAGTTCTTCAAAATACGCAATCTTTGTTGACGCAGCAGTACTAATTAGAAACGAAATTGAAATTAGTAATGAGAAATAAGGAAATAATGAGAGAACAATATCGAAGATGACAGGTAAGAGTAGGAAATAAAAACGATTTGCACAATACTTGTGTCATATTGTATTCAATAAGAATATAGTAGTAATGATATCTCACAACGATGTGAATATGTTCATATCATTTTCTTACGTTTTCCTTTGATTTTGTTAAGGTGGTGAGCTGGTAGAATCGTTAGACCGTCAGACGAATTTCTTAGCAGTATTTTGTCTGCCGTTACTTTCTGAGTTCAAATTCCGCCGAGGTCGACTTTGCCTTTCATCCTTTCGAGGTCGATGTCGATAAATTAAGTACCAGTTGCGTACTGGGAGTCGATGTAATTGACTTAATCCCTTTGTCTGTCCTTGGGCAGTAATGAAATAAGAATCGTTAGACCGTCAGACGAAGTTCTTAGCCACATTTCTTCTAGCTTTTTACGTTCTAAGTTCAAACAAAACCAGGATCGATTTTGTCTTTCCTCCGCCAGGAGTCGATAGAAAATGTTCCAGTTGAGCCCTTGAGACGAGGTAACCAACTAACCTTTTGCCCCAAATTTTCAGGCCTTGTTCCTATAGAAGAAAGAATTATTTTATTATTCATTAAGGTGGCAAGCGAACAGAATCGTTACCGTGTAGTTCAAAATACTTTCCCTCGTTTCTTTCGGCTCTTTACGCTTTGAGTTCAAATGTGATCGATGTCGACTTTGTCTGTCGTCCATCTGGGATCAATGAAATAGTGTAGCATTCGGGTCAATGTATCAACTTTCCCCTCCTCTCAAAATTGCTGGCCTTTCGACAAAATTCAGAAACTATTATTTTTATTGTTTATCATGACAGCGTGCATGGAGAATCGTTAGCTCGCCGGACAAAATGCTTGGCAGCATTTTTCCCGGCTTTACGTTCTGAGTTCAAATACCGCCGAGGTCGAATTTGTCTTTCATGCTTTCGGGGTCGATAAAATAAGTAGCAGTCAAGCACTGGGCTCAATATAATCAATTTCCCCCTCCCCTCAAACTTGCTGGCGTCCTTCTTTTATAACCTATTATTTTGTCAGAGTTGAGGTGCGAGGCTTAGTGGTCATGGGTGTTGGAAACATGATCCCTAGATTGTGGTTTCGATTCTGGGACCGGCTGTTGTGTTCTTGAGTAAAGCATTTCATTTTACTTAATTCTTGTCCACTCACCTGGCAAAAATGAGTATTCCTAAGACGGACTGGCATCCCATCCAGGGGCGAATATCGATAACAATATTCACACAAGTTTCGACTGAGTGTATATTACAAAAGAATGGTAGTAAATATTGTTTTGAAATTTGGCACAAGGCCAGCAATTTCAATGGTTGGGGTGTAAGTCGATTAAATGGCTTATTTATGTGGTGCTTATTTGAACGATACAGAAAACGATGTAAATTAAATTCGACATCGGCAGAGTTTCAAGTTCAAATTAGAATGTAAAGACGGACAGAATGCCGCTAAACATTTTGTCCGTCGTGGTAACGATTCTACTAGCTCAGCACCTTGATGATAGTAAGTACTGGTTTCAAATTTTGACACAAGGGCAGTAATTGTAGGGTAAGTTGTAAGTCGATTGCATCTTCCTCAGTGTTCAACCGGTCTATATTTTATCAACTCTAAAAGGATGAAATGCAAGCCAACCACAACGGAATTTGAACTCAGAACGTAATAACAGACGAAATGACGCTTAGTCCGATGTGCTAATGATTCTGTCCGGTGGCTACCTTAATGGTAGTAATTATTCGCCACCGTCGCCGCCATTATTTCGTATCCAAGAAATTTGCTTTTACTGAACGCTTCCTTTATACTGATGCTGTTGATAACTGTAGACTAATTTCTTGCATAGATGAGTCGATGGGATTGGCTGCATAGCAATATTGGTAGAAAACGAAGTTAATTTTGTCGAGCCTTTCTCTCTTGTCGTTTGATTTCTTCCTTTTCTCTTCCGGTGGCTTCGAAGTTTTTTGGTTCTGATAGTTATGGAACACTGCCAATTAGTACGGATTCAAGTCTGTGTTTCAACCGATTTAGGCTCAATTACAGAGGCTTTCACTGTTGTTTTGTGTTGGTCCTTGTATCTTCGAAGAGGACAACTCCGTAGTCTTTTTCCTGAAGTGAGCTATTGTCATTTCAACTTTGCTATACGGCTGCGAAACCTGGTTTCTATATCGTTGCAGAACAGTTTCACTGTCTTGCCAGCATCTTGGACAAGTCGGCGAGGACGAAAAACCATGCCTAAAGAGCTTATTTCGAACAGGTAAGGCACCTCTGTAACACTACCATGCCAGGGACTTCTGGTAATGGTCCATAGGTCCTGGCCCGAATGTTCTTCGGTACAGGCTGGCGAGATGACTGTCATCGAAGCCCAGAATACTAGTGAAACGGAAGTAAAGGACGATTATGTAGTGCGTGTGTGTATTTAACAAAGAAGAAGAAGAAGAAGAAGAAGAAGAAGAAGAAGAAGAAGAAGAAGAAGAAGAAGAAGTAGAAATGACCATCCTGTAATATAACAATACTTACAGAATTAACTGGTGGCGATTTGTCAATACTATCGATTTCAGTAATTCACCAGTACCTTATTTTATAGATCCCGAAAAGAGAAAAAAGGAATCCTCGGCTGGATTTCGATTCAAGATATAAAAGATTCTGGACAACTGCTATTTGTAATTTTCTCTCTAACGCTCGAACGATTCACCCAATCCTACCGTTTTTAATTTCTAACATTAACACAGCATCATTTCATTAATCAAGGAATTGAAAATTTGATCAACTCGAAGCCAGGACTTTGATTGATGAGTTTTGTTTACCTCGGTTCATGGAGATTTCATCTCAGACCCTAAAGAACTTAGGAAAATACCGCAATAGCTCCCCTCTCTCTTCCTGTCTGTCTGTCTCTGTCTCTCTTTGTCTCACACACACACACACACACACACACACACACACACACACACACACACACACACACACGCACGCACACGCACGCACTTACCCTCCGCAACTCAACGGAGAGTATTCCTGTTCTGTAGGGTCTTGTCGAAGCTGGCTGTTTAATGGCTAAAGGGACAATACTCTTACATCCTAATTTCACATGGTTATTTCTGGTTCTCTCCCTTAGACTATTACCACACTATTCTGATTTTTAACTAACTGCTTATGCCCATGAATATAGCATAGCGTCGTATACATACATACATACATACATACATACATACATACATACATACATACATACATACATATGTATACACGCGTACGCGCGCAAACACACATACACACATATATGTATATATATTAATGTTCTTTTTAATGTTCAGTTATAATAAGCAAAATGATTTCGCATTAATCTGATGGGTTACACCTTATTTTTATAGATTATAAATTTATTGTTCGTTTAAGAAGCTTGGAAGCAACCGAATGGACAGGACGTGTTTTTCTTAACTCTGCCCAGTCTGGAGCCGAAGAAGCAGATCACAACTCAAAATAGCTGAAACGAATAAAGAATTAAACTACAACAAGAAAGTGCAACAAAAACAACACACAACCACAATCCACCTCCAAACACCAACCAAAGAAGAAAGAATTTCAGCAAAAAACCGCAACACCACATAAAATAAACCAAGGAGGAAATTATTTTTTATTAAATTACCCGGAAAATATGAAGGCTGATCTAAGCCTGGAGATCCATCGTCGCATATCCAAAAGTCTAGCAACACACAACCACCATCATCAACTAGAATATCACTCCACTCATACAAACCCGAGCAAATGCTATCTTTAGTTCTGGAACTGAAAATATATATATATATATATATATATGTGCGCTATAGATCTTCCCTGCAATCAGACCTGGACATAATGTAGCCATGTATTTCTGACTGCCACTTTAAGTTAGTTGTGGACAAATGCGTCACCATGCACTTTAGGAAGAAAAACCCAGCCTTTACATACTCCTTCAGCAACACAAATCTCAAGAAGTCTTCTAATGAACATGATCTAGGTATCATTGTAAACAAGGACCTACGTTGGATAAACCACAACTCTAAGATTGTCAAGAAGGCTGAGGGTGTCCTAGCATCACTGAGTAAAACCTTTGTCAGCTACTGTCCAGCTATCTATTTATAACTGTTTATAACAACGGTGTGGTGTGGCTACTCCTTACGTGGGATCGGTCATCGCATCGCGGCGCGCGGCAGGCCAATGGCCAGCGGCGAACGGTCGATTCGGGACTGATACGGACCGGGGAACCCGACTGTCTAATTGAAACACAGCATCGTATAGCCAGCTGAGCCGCACAGACGCGTTCTGATTTCTGCCTAGTGCTCTTAATGTCAAAGTGAAGAAATTCAACCATGCGCGGGTAAACGGCACGATTAACTATAACTCTCGTTCCATAGCTAGATGGCTAGATACACAAAACAATAAACACATTCACAGCTCCTCAGATAATTACATAGACGCGAATATATAAATATACAAAAATTGTATTCATATGCATGTATATACTCACCTATAGTATATATATATATTCGACGCCAGAGTACACAGAATTATTATACAAACCAGCCCATAGACGTGCAGTTCCATCATATTAGTTCTTGTGATTAGTTGGGTTTACTTAAGATTAGTTGTTCATGAAGAACTTCAGCCGCGTTCCCTGAGATGGTCTCTGAAATCTAAGGTCAATCTTATTCATCCGTTGTTCAAACCAACAAGAAATCATTTCTTCGTTTAGTGCAGTATTTCTGATCTATTTTTCTGGACACTCATCAAACATCTTCGCCTCCTCAAGTGTAAGCCTTGTGTAATAAATTAGGTAACTGTAATTAAACTTAATATATATAGTTTTATGACGGTGAGCTGGCAGAATGGTTAGACTTCTGGCGAAATGCTTATCGGCATTTCGTCTCTTTACTTTCTGAGTTCAAATTCTGAAGCGGTCAGCTTTCTCTTTCATCTTTTCGGGATATTATGTCATGCGAAGGGCATAATATCATGTTTATATTTCCAATGATTTTCTACCGTGAAACATAACTAATATCTATCAATTTTATATAGAATATGTTATATCTCGTGAGACGAATGCTCAAACCTGTACATGCTTTCATTCGTTCCCTTCTGCTTAGAATTTCTAATAATTTTCTTAAACACTAACGTCATCTTTCCTTTGAATCGTTATCTTCTTTTTAAAATATGTACCAGTCAAACATTTGGATCGATCTACTCGACTTATCCCCGCTTCCGAAATTACTGCCTTTCTGCCAAAGTCTGAAGCCATTTTTCTTTTTTTTTTTTTCTGCTCCGTCAAGAGGGCGATATGAACCATTGGTCACTGGTCCAGTCCATTAAAAAAAGTTAGATTTAGAGTTGGTTTTGAAATTCCACAAGCGAAGAAAAACCTGTTAGTGAAATACGAAGTATATTACGCTTATATTTTATTCAAAACCTTTCTGGAAGTGCTATCACTTCTTCATGTTTCACAGAAAGAATAAGTTAAATTTTAAAATAATTAACGGGAAATCAAACAACTTTGTAACTGAATCGGGGAAAACGATAATTGTTCATTATATCACTTTTCGGCGTCTTCATCGAATTCCAGTTATTCAATGATCCGTTGCTAAGGATGCTCTATTATGGTTGGTATTGTTTTGTTATGTTAGTTTCTTCAATTCTGAAATCCAATTAACAACACGGAATATTCTATCAGGAATATATATTTTAATTATTGAATGATTAAAACTTAATTCCTATTCACCATCTCTCCACAAGTCCTATTATTTATCTGATATAATCTCTAATCTACTGACATTACACAGAAATGTGCATATGATCCCACGAGGGAGTGTCTACGCAGTCGCCCGGCCTCCTAGAATTAGTTGTCGAATCTCCCCACATTATACCCTACAGTTAAAAATTAGGGTCATAATATGGACCCGCTTACAATAAACCCCAACACAAATTGCATAGCTATGGCGGTAATACCAGTGACTCTAGTTCTGTTTCTTTACTTCTTTACGGTTGATCGAATGATGATTAAACAACAATACACTTTAATCCAGCAATGGTGACATTGCACAGTAAAATTTCTTATGACAGATCCCCTTTTTAACTACATGCTCATTAGATGTTAATGATGGACTAGTGTCTGATAAAAAGTATAATGACCCCCACTTCAAAATCACACCAGACTCTTTTTTTCGGAGTTTGATTAATTATCGACATCTGACAGATGACCAATTCTGCACGGTTGATTATCTAATAATTTCACGGAGTCTGAATTGTGTCAGAAAGGATATATATACAATCAACATCTGAGTCTACATTGCAGGACGTCCCTTAACGAAGACTTTCTACGTTAAGATATTCGATGAAGGCATTCTTAATACCCGATTGAATACAGATGTTTTGATAGAACACCAGATTCTGCGTAATTCACCTAGACATGACCTTTCGTACGGAGACATGGTGCATAAAAGTACCCTGCATTCGAGTAAAGTCGGATACAGAGATTGCTTCTGTCCCTCATAATTACTTTGTGAAGGACTTTACTGAGTTACTATCAATAGTAAGATTTCTCAGTATTTTAGGGCAGAGACACTTTGGGGTCCCCGCCTTGATTATAAGAAAAATTAGACCCGATAAAATGCTTTGCCCCTTTACACATACAACTAAGAATGGCTGATCTTCACCTCTTATAATACCTCTACTAATCAGACCAATTATTTCCACTTATCTCTAGCTAATTAAAAGTTGTGTAGGTGTGTTGTTGATTAGTGTGAAATCTATTAAAACACTTAAGATCAAACGTGCTTCAGTCGTAAATATCACGTATACTAAATGCATCTACGACTGAATTATCTTATATTTATTGGGGATTTTCAAAGACTATACGTCTTGATTTAAAGGAAAATGGTGCTGCTAATTCTGAATGATGGAAAGACCACATAAGTGCTCTCTCTGTAGTTAGTATTGTTTAACTCCTGACAGATTCGTTTTAATGCATAGACACGCTAAGCATTGACCGACGGCCTCAAGGGTCTAGGGGCCCACTTATGATTCATGTATGCTACGGCTTGCTATCAGTAAATAATTCAGGGTCCAGAGCATTGATTTGCCTCAAGGCCTATAATACCGTTAAGACCGTCCTGGCACCAAGTCATCCTCATCCACCTCAACCGAATGATCAATGACCAACTGTTCTAAAGAAGTGACCATCCTGTTTATCGATTTACACAATGCGATATATCCTCTTTTATCAAGGTGATTGAATGTAATTTGAGAGTGATTTGACTACTATTCCTAGCTGTTAGGCAGTCTCGCATAAGATCCACCACATTATCTGTGTGCTTGTGAATGTGTGAATGCATATTTGTGTATATTACGGCGTTTGTTACCGATGTTTAACTTCCGTCCAGCCCTGATCAAACAGACCATTGGCCAAAGTTATTCCAAACATGCCCGTCTTAATTTCGTCTGCAGTATTTTTAAGATTACGTCATAAAATCTTTTTTTCTGCGAAGCATATTAACGTGGGAGTGACCTGAGTGTTATTCGTTGTAATTCTAGTAACTGCAAAGAGGCTATATCATTGGACATGAGATTCATTTGTTGGTTTTATGTATTTAGATATGCTTATACTTCTCAGTTAGAATCGGATAAAAGAGAATGAAATACTTAGCAAAATGTATTAAGTAAAATTAGGCACAGACGAACGCAATCTAACGTCACTGTATTAAGAAGATTACCTCGGTGCAACAGATGGATTACAATGGACTACAGGGAGAGGCTAAAAGAGTTGAGTCGCGATTCCTGAAGACAAGACGCGAAAGATACGCATATCTTCTCTATAATAACTATTACTTAAACATTTTCTCGCACCTTCTCTTATGAAGGGATATATGAAACTGTATCACGGAGTGAAACGAAAATAAAGATACCTACTCACTGCCTCGCCAGGACCGATTCCGGAGACAGGATTAAGACGAGCAAGTGAGTGTAAAACAAACAAGGATCAGCGCTAATGGCGGTTCTCCGGCACAGTTACAAACTCTGGCTGAAACCAATACTAGAATAAAAATAATAGATTTGCTGGTGAGAAATAAAATAGAATACAATCGGAAATTTACAGGAATGTACAATTAGTGAACCTCAAACATTAAATCAATATACAATATAAACTTAAGATATTCATACCTACTCGAAGACTATACTCATATTTCTCCTTTTTATAAGGAAGAAACAGTAAATTTCATATTTACTTTTGTGAAAATGCCACAAAATTATTGTAACAATTTAAAAAGTGCTTTATATGGTGAGAACCTGGACGTGTGGGGTTAACTTGTTCATTTAGCCATCGTGAACTCGCTTTCAATTTAAACTGCATTATTTAAGAAATATCAAAACTACGTCAGTGCGAAATGTTTGTTACAAATTGCATGTTTATTACAGGCAAGACATTTTTGCTTGACTGGACATACATGGATATATCTCATCAGGTTCCTTTCTGTACGGATAAGTGCTAGAGGATTTGTTGGAACAACAGTTCACTTGATACAGTGCTGAAATATGCAGATGTTATATCAAGCTGTACCGCGAGATAAAATGAACATATGTGCGCTAAAGATCTTTCCTGCAATCAGACCTAGATACAATGTAGCAATGGGTTTCTGACTACCGACTCAAGCTAGTTGTGGATAAGTGCGTCACCATGCAATTTGAGAAGAAAATCCCAGCCTTTACATACTCCCTCAGCAACACAAATCTCAAGAAATCTTCTAATGAAAGACATCTAATAACCAATAGTTAGGAATGAGGTAGAATGTGACAGTGAATAAATTATCGTGTATATATACATATACTCATACATTCCTGTACACAGACATGCACACAAACATACACAGACTCTGATACACACACACTATATATATCTTCGTGTTCCTTTCTGTTGAAGAGCGTAGGCTCGAAACACAAAGGACTTTCTCACCTTCCCTAGCGTCAAGTGACAGTGGAAGAACAAACACAGACACACAAATACACACATACACACACACACATACGACGGGCTTCTTTCCGTTTCCGTCTACCAAATCCACTCACAAGGCTTTGGTTTGCGCGGGGTTATAGTAGAAGACACTTGCCCAAGGTGTCAGGCAGTGGAACTGAACCCGGAACCATGTGGTTGGGATGCAAGCTTTTTACCACACAGCCACTACTGAGACTATATATAAATATGAAAATCTTAGGCGGCATCACACAAGTAAATGACATTATGAAACGAAAAGAAGAAATCTGCTTGAAACATGTAACTGGTTTTAATCGCTTTAAAACGAATAGTAGTCATGCTGAAATAAAAAGAAAAATGAATCGCAGTAAAGTAAATTAATATTTCGTATTGAATTAATGACTCCTGACAAAAACCACATGATGCTGGTAATTCGTTTACTTTGGATTTTTGCACACAAGTGCTATTTCACTTTTTCGGGGCTTTAAGAAACCTCACACATGCACACATACTTGTACACTCACAAATATACTTAATCGCTGAAATTTAGAAACGAAAAGTAATTAGCGCTAAATACATTGAACAGTTGCTGACCTAAGCGTTCATTATATGGAGAATCATAAGCAACACGTGTAACATTTGTAACACACACACACACACACACACACACACACAAGAATCGTTAACAACAAAAATGTTCATTGTTTACATTATTTACATTTGACCGATATTTGTCCTCATCTTGTTTGTTGTTAATACAGCGTTTCGGCTGATATACCCTCCAACCTTCATAAGGTGCCTTGGGGAAATTTCGAACCTGGGTATTTTCCTAAGGTATCTTTCGATGCTGTTGTTATTATTATTATTATTATTATTATTATTATTATTATTATTATTATTACTGTTGAGGTCACTGCTTGGAATCGAACTCGGAATCTTGTAGTTAAGAGCGCAGGCTACTACTACTACTACTACTACTACTACTACTACTACTACTACTACTACTACTACTACTACTACTACTAATGATGATAATAATAATAATAATAATAATAGTAATAATAATAATAATAATAATAATAATAATAACATCGAAAAATACCTTAGGACTGAGAACCGAGGTTCGAAATTTTCCCAAGACACCTAATGAAGGCTGGAGGGTATATCAGCCAAAACGCTGTGTTAACAACAAACAAGATAATGACAAATATCCGTCAAATGTAAATAATGTAAATAACGTACATAATTCCTCATCTCTTAAATATAGAACTGAACAAAAATGTTGCTTCTCTTATTTCAATCAGTTACATTACCTGTAGATTGTACTAAAACCACATTAAAAATCTCATATTGCCATTTTACCAATCGCTTCGCAACACCATCTTTTTTAAAATAGCACATAAAACTCGTTTTAACTAACAGTACTCTGAGACAATTAGGAAAAACTTGAATGGCGTTTCCTTGTGGGAGCTGTTGATCTCGTTGTGGAAGGAAAGCAAAATAGTATCGATATAGTAACATTTCTTTGTGGGTAGACCAAACTCTGTTTGGTTTTGAAAACAATTTAGACAGTTACAAATATATTTAAAATAAATGATTTTTTAACGAGAGTATAATGAAACTTAGAACTCCGCTCAGACACACAATGGTTCTACTTTTTCAAAAGGAGACTGCATTTCTGTTCGGATTTCATTCCTAGATATAGATATAAATACATTCATACATATATGCATACATATATACATACCCACGTACACACACACACATATATATACACGTTACTCTTTTACACACACACACACACACACACACACACACATATATATATATATATATATATATATATATATATATACACTTTACTCTTTTACTTGCTTCAGTCATTTGACTGTGGCCATGCTGGAGCACCGCCTTAGGTCGAGCAAATCTTTTTCTTTGTAAGCCTA
>NC_068984.1:139166541-139174419 GCF_001194135.2 Octopus bimaculoides | reverse complement strand
AACTTCCTTCAAAAAATGTTTAATAAAACTCACAGAATGAATATACATAAATACATACATACATACATGCATGCATACATACATACATACATACATACATACATACATACATACCTCTCTGTACCTATCATTTGAAAACAGAATTATGCTTCTTGAAATTTACAATTTCTAAAAATAATAAAGGCCCCCGTGGCATATTTGTTTTGGTCGTATGTAAGTTTTAAGAATACATGAATTTCAAATTAGATATATTGGAAATGTGAATTACGTTCTGATGGTCAACGGAAACAAAATATGACGATGTTTCTAGCAATATATGATTTCACAGGGAGACATTTAGTAAGTTGTAAGTACTAACATTATTGTCGATAATTGTAATGTTTGTCGTTTTCAATTAACTCTAGTCTGCTTTCTATACGCTGTAAATATTAATTCTTGATAGGAAGTGGATGCAAATTACACCGGTAATTCCTAATTATTTTAATGATAAATATATTACAATGATTCTCTTAATATCTTCTATATTTAAACTTTTAATTGTTTTAGTCATTAGACGGTGACCAGGTTGGGGCACCGCCTTGATTAGCTTTAGCTGAGCAAATCGCTCCCAGTACTTGAGATCTTTTTTTAGGAACGAAGTCTGGTAGTTATTATGCTGGCTCCCTTTGTCGAACTGCTAGCTAACCAATGGGAAATGACATCTTGGCAAGAGCCGCGTCAACTAAGTCCTGATATTTCGATTTCTTTATCTTTCCTCCCAGAGCACTGATTTCGTCTACGATGATTGCTTGTGTATTCCAGGAGAGTAGGAACATGTCTGATCGGAGTGACGCTAACACTATCTTTTCTAAGAAGACAAGTCTACCCCATCAGGTCCACTTGCCTTTCCCAGTCTAAGGCCGAACGCAAAATACAAAATGGGTTCCTACCATTATTTACGCCTTGGAAGTTTTGCCACCTTCTGTCAAGAATTTGATACCCTTATTGGTTGTGGCTGGTGTTTATAATCTTCCACCCTTTGCAGATCAGTCCACTTGGCAATTTTTGCAAGAACCTTCTCATATCCCCACTTGTATCATCAGCCTTCTTCCATTGCCTTAGGACATCCGGTCAATATGTGGTTCATGATGCAAAGAGTTAATCCGCATTGCTGGTAGGACAGGTCTTGCTCTTTGGCCCATATCTTAAGTTTATTTGAAGTTTCACAAGATGTAAGCGACAGCAACCAGGGACATAGTACCTCAGAGTTCCGTCCAGGACACTGGATACAAAAGTACCAGTTCCCAGAATATTTACCCTGGCAGGTAAAACCTAATGCCTCGTTGTTGATAATTTCTCATTACATATTAGAAAAAAATACTCGTTATCCTTTTCCTTCAATGATTTAAATAAATGTGACGAACCGGGGAGTATTTGAAACCCAGAACTAAAAGACATCCAAATACTTTACAATTACCATACGACTGCGACAAATCTGAATCAACGGTTTCCGATTTAAGTTGTTCCTCTTTTACTCGACCCCGGGACCTGTTCTTTGTAAGCCTAGTACTTATTCTATCGGTCGCTTTTTGCTAAACTGCTAAGATACAGGGACGTAAACACACCAGCATCAGTTGTCAAGCGATGTTAGGGTTCAAACAGAGACACATACATACATAAATATATACATATATATACGACGGGCTTCTTTTAGTTTCCGTATTCCATATCCACTCACAAGGCTTTGGTCGACCCAAGGTTATAGTAGAAGACACTTGCCCAAGGTGCCACGCAGTGGGACTGAACCCGGAACCATGTGGTTCGTAAGAAAGCTACTTACCACGCAGCCACTCCTACGCCTATATGTTAAATATGTTAAATATGTTCACTTATGGATGAGTGAACAACGCGTGTTGTTAAGTTCTTGAAACAAAGTTTTTACGTATTTTCTATCGACGGTGTCGAAAGGAATGTCTACTTCAGTCTTTAACCACAAATTGTAATATTGTTTTCTACTCTAGGCACAAGGCACGAAATGTTTGGGAAGGGGACCAGTGAATTAGATCGACCTCAGTACGCAACTTCTACTTAATATATCGACCCCGGAAGGATGAAAGGCAAAATTAAGCTTGAGTGGAATTTAAATTCAGAACGTAAAGACAGAATAAACACCGTGAAGTATTTCGACCGGCGTGCTAACGTTTCTGCAGCTCGCCGTATTTGTAAATGCTGAAACCTTTCCTACTCTAAGCACAAGGCCCGAAATTTTGGGGAAGAGAGCCAGTCGATTAGATCGACTCCAGTACGCAACTGGTACTTAATTTATTGACTCCGAAAGGATAAAAGGCAAAGTCGACCTCAGTGGAATTTGAACCCAAAACGTAAAAGCAGACGAAATACCGAGAAGCATTTCGCCCGGCGTGCTAATGTTTCTGCCAGATCACCGCCTTACAAATGGAACTATTGCATATTGGCTATGATATAATTTATGCTATAAAGTTCAAGCCAACATAAGTATGCATGTATTCATGCATCGATGCATACATACACACATATGTATTTATTTGATGCTATTGTGTTCAGGCTGTCATGTATGTATGTATGTATATACGTGCATACATATATATAAATTCATACATATATACATACATATGTGAATACACACACATATATTATACATATACATACTTAAATATATATATAACTGCATACCTGTGTGTGTGTGTGTCATACATATAAATGTATATATAGATGTAAGTATATATAGGTGTTTGTATATATACATACACATATATATATATATATATATATATATATATATATATATATATATATATATATATATATATATATATATATATGCATGCACACATACATTCGCTTATCTTTACATATAGACTCTGCGTGTGTTTGTTTGTGTGTATATATGTATATATATATACATGAGTGAGTGCTTGTGTGTGTATGTGTATGTGTGTGAATGCGTGTGCGTGCTCGTATGTACGTATATATTAACCTGAACTTTATAGCACCAATTACCGAACTAAATCCTCCAGAAATTTCTTGCCAAGATACTTAACGACACCAATTTGCTTGTCAGTCACAAATCATATAAATAAAGAATATTCACATTTGCTAGAATATTATTGTTCCTATTCAGATTCGTATAAATATTTCGCTAATTAGAAAAGATTTATCGCTTCCAGTCGACATAATTGATTTAAGGGAAAGGAAACCTGAAAAGAAGATACCGATTCAAAGGGAAGATGGAGCTAGTGTTTAGGGAAATTATTAGAAATTCTAGTTAGAAAGAAACGAATGAAAGTATGCATTTGATTTGGGTATTCGTCTCTCGAGGGATAATATTTTTTATGCAAAATTGATAGATATTAGTAATACCTCTCGTTAGAAAATCTTTGGAAATATAAATATGAAGCAAAATATTTTATGGGTGTCTGGAGGAAATGCCTGATCGTATGTTCTTAGCAGTGGCATTAAGGCTTTTCTTGAACAGTTAACAACTGACTGTTGCTGGAAAGTATATCCAAGATGTGAATACCAGAGAACTGAAATTCATGGGACTAAAATTTGAGTGCAGTAAATGGCATGGGGACCTGCGTGTGCGGATACATTATGGGTGACTTAAGACGAGGATACATACATACATACATACATACATACATACATACATACATGCATGGATGTATATATACACACAAACACACACACACATGCACACACACATATGTATGTATCTATGTATGTATTCATGCGTGTTTGCATGCGTTTATGTTTGTATATATGTATTTTCTATTCTGCTTTTAATTATTTAAATTCTGTCTCTGAGGAAAGGAATGGTTTCTAACAAAGGTACAAATCTCAATCGTCGGAATGTAGATAACAAAAACAATGTCACATTTTAAACTTGAGAAAAGTCTTGCATATTGTTACTGTTCCACTCACAGATTGTAATTGTGATGTGTTTATTAGTTGATGGTTTCCTTTTTCTGAAAGATGAATCTTATGCAGATTGACACTTCAGGCATTTACTCCCAAATCCCACTTCATTATATATATACCTCCGCCTTAGCGAGAGCGGAGGTATTGTTTTCAGTCGCGTTTGTTTGTTTGTTTGTTTGTTCGTTCGTGAACAAAATATCTCAAGAACAGCTTAGATGGTTTCGGATGAAACCTTCAGGGATGTTTGATCTCGTGACTGGTACGAACTCTTTACTCTTTTACTTGTTTCAGTCATTTGACTGCGGCCATGCTGGAGCACCGCCTTTAGTCGTGCAAATCGACCCTAGGACTTATTCTTTGTAAGGCTAGTACTTATTCTATCGGTCTCTTTTGCCGAACCGCTAAGTTACGGGGACATAAACACACCAGCATCAGTTGTCAAGCGTTGTTGGGGGAGAGTTGGGTGGGAACTTGACACACAAACATATACACAAACGTGAATTTATAACTGGATGTAGAAACCGAAGGTTTCAAAGCAGTTGTCCACAGTAATCCTGTTTCTCTTTGACTTTCAAACAGATATTCCTATCAGTGCGACAACTGGCCCGTATGGCGGTACATACTTTTTCTTGCCTGTTCTAAGCAACAATATCCGGCCTGTCATGCTTAGACTTAATAAATGTTTTGATGAGTATGTTCCACCAATATCCTTTGTGCTGACCTTTGTGTACGTTTTCAACAACAGAAGCAATCTCTATATTTATTCCAAGAAGGTCATTTTTCTGGGTGGCATTTCATATATTTTTTGCGACAGCATCGAGTCGCCTTGGGAGTTAGTACTTTGGAGACATTTTTGGGCTGGACTTGTCACAAGTATGATGCCTTCTAAAGAAATCTAACAATCTATAATCTACATTTTTGGCTGCATCTTGGGATCACGAAGGACTTCACTGTATTTCTTAGTAAACTCTTCTACCCCAATAAGCAGCCTAGTGGCGTGCAGACCGATGAATGCAGAGGATATTCTTCTGATCACTGTACCCGACCCATACTTTTGGTAAACTCGTATCCTTAAAGTAGATTATTTACATTACCATGCCATGTGGGAGAACGCCATCTTGCTACTCAGCGTCCTCTTGAATGCTTTGCACGATAGATTGTCGAAGTAGTTCACGTGTACTGTACGATAGATTGTCGAAGCAAGTTGACATAAATGGGATCAGCCGCAATATGGGAGCAGTCACAGTACCGTCGAAAAAAGGATACACTTATTAGTACCTTTGGGGATAAGCCGCACCATACTGTAACCCCTGGGAAATTAACATAAATTATATTTTGCGTCAAGAATATTTTGCATAAATATAAATCAAAATATTGGAAAAACAACTCAAATTTGAATAAAGAGAGAATTTATTTTGCACAGTTCCCAGTAGATAAGTTTTAACATAATTACCTTTATATGTAACATTGGTTCATTTCATTTGTTTCCCGTGAATTTTTTTAGTTTTAATTATACAAATTATGCAAAAATATAAATGATTAATTTCGTACATGTAGAAGTAAGATCAGTAAGAATGTATTATACGACGATGTCAAATAGGTCGGAAAATATGCACGTTGTTGCTCCTTCTGGCCAAACAGGAACAAACTACACTTTCCCATAGTATGAGGATTAAAGGTTAATGTGTCGACATTGGGTGTATAACACTTTAATCAATGAAATTTATACAATGCTCCCTTTGAGGTAAATTTCTTTCACATTTATATTATATACACACATATACATACATAGACACACACAGAGGCACAAACATATATATACACACATACATACGCACACACACACACACACACACACACACACATATTTATACATATTTGGTGATTTAAGACATACACCAAGAGACTAATTAATAGTTGTGCAGCACATTTAAATACCATACGCACCCACGCATTTCGAATTTTCAAGCATATAAATGAGTACACGTGACAAACGTTAACAGCAAGAAAGCTTTTCCCGGGAAAAATAATCAAATATATTAAAAAAACACGCATTCACACACACACACGCATATTCATATATAAGGATATATTCAGTCATTCATATACAGTGGTTGGATAAAGAAAATGGAAATACCTAGCATCATAATTTTTTAAATATCTACGAAACCGTGAAAAGCTTGTATATTTTTATGTTTTTTTAAAATTTATTATTAGTGTTGCTTAATCTGTTTTGCTAAAATTGCTGTTTCTTTTTAGATATCATCAGAAAAAGGTAATTAAAATTCATTAAAATGAGATTTATCAGACTTTCAAACAGGTCAAATTGTTGATGCTCGTATGGCAGGCGCTAGCATAACGAAAACAGCTGAAATATTTGGTGTGTCAAGAAGTACTGTTTCGAAAGTAAGGACAGCCTTAGAGAAAGAGGGAAAAACCTCCTCGTCGAAACAAAACTCCAGAAGAAAGCCAAAACTTTCAGACAGGGACCGTCGGAATCTTACGCGAATTGTTAGAAAGGATCACAATAGTACAGCTCCCAAAATTACTGCAGAGCTTAATGACCACTTCGAGAACCCACTTTCCACAAAAAATGTTCGCCGGGAACTGCACAAAGCCGGATTTTACTGGAGTGCTGCAATCAGAAAACCACTACTTTCAAAAACAAACGTTGTAAAGAGGTATCGGCACTTCAAGCATGCTAGAGACAGGTCGCTTTCGCCCTAGTTCCCTTGATATAATTATATACATATGTACATTATTATTAATTTACTGTATTTAATGGCCTATAAATTTTTATAGCATGGTGACTACTTGATAATAATCAATAACGTGATTTTTATCCTCATATTCTTATAGGGGTCTTAATACACTTAAAAGTCATAGTCATAGACAGGCGAAAAAACTCATCCGAAGTCCCATTCGGGAGCAACAGCTGTTTCGGATTATTAACATGTGTGGCTTATCATCATCACGTATCTCAACCTAACCGGAGGGAAATTGAATAGCGTGTCCATGACTATATATAAAACGGTGTAAAAACCATCTGCTGGTATGTACGAACAATGTATACATTGGAATAAAATCAAATATGAATTAGAAGCAGCGCCAATGTTCTAAACATTATCGAATACACATACAGATTGTATGTACTTTACTTGTTCACTGCCACTGTCGTTCTTTTCGATAACATTTTGTACAAAATTTTGTACTAATCTGCTTCTCATTCCACAATGAACCAGTTACATAAGTATTCAGTTAAGCGCGTTATCGATTCTGTCAGCGCGCCGTTTTACTGAGATAAAAATAAAAGTCGTAAAAATAAAAGAAATTAAAAATATACTTTCCTTCAAATTTCATGATACTCGTAAAAACAAAACGAAAACATAAAAAATGAAATGGTAATTTATTTTCAAAATATAAATATTTAATTTAGAATGAATTTTTCAGGTGTGATTTGCAATTCTATGTATATATATTTATATATCACCAATTATAACACTGTTTAATTATTAATAAATTACAGATATAACAGAATCAGTAATTGTATATAATGCAGCGTGTTCATATGTCGTGACCATGTAAGCAAAGTTGATTGGTGACATAGGTTTAAAGTACTCTTTCTCTTTCTTCATAAACTCACATATACACTCATACACAAAACAAATGTTTTAGTGCATACTATCATACGTTCTGTGTATGTATATATACATATGCGTGTGTATGTGTGTGTTAGTGAGTGTGTACATGTGCGTTTATATGACTGTCTGTATGTATACGTGTGTGCTTAGTTATATATATAAGCATATATACATACATACACACGTACATACATACTTGCACACATGCATATACTGTATATATATATATATAAATATACACACATCCATCCATTCATCCATACATACATACATATGTATATATATATACATATATATA
>NC_068984.1:139159456-139166438 GCF_001194135.2 Octopus bimaculoides | reverse complement strand
TATATATATATATATATATATATGTGATGTATGTATATATGTATGCAGGTATGTATTATATACAGAGTGGCGCACAAAGACGCACCCCGGGTTCCGTGACATAGTGTGATTACAGAAAGAAATTTAAATGCATGAATAAGCACCAAGCCTTTTGTTTGCAATTGTCGTTGTGTTATTTCGACTGCTTATAATTGCTGCTCAGAAATCATGTGAAGTAATTCACTCGTTTACTACTGTCATCCACTTTTACTTGCTGTACACACGTGAAATGATATGGCTTCGACTTCAGACTTTTCAACATCAGTCAGCATGACCTCCTACTTATGTGAGACTGCAGCACCAATTTCATTGTTGAATTCTTTGGACTTTAAGTAACCATTTGTCGAATGTTGTGAATAGCTTCAGGCGTTTGAACTGTAGGGGATTATTTGCTTTGGGGCGTTGTGCACTGACCTCATGGTGCGTCAATTCTTAATCAACATTTGTATTGTTCTGTTTACTGCTAACATGACTTCAATATTTCAGGTATTTACTTGACAGAACCTGTTCTCACAAACGCTTCCATATAAACTCTATTCTTTCCTGCTGTTGAGCATGTCATCTTGGTGAGGATGCGGTGAGGATAACGTAGCAAGCAGTTGACTAGTGTACCATCTTCAGTACCTATTTCTGTATTTACACTATGTTACGGCTACTTTTCCGTGCACCACCCTGTATAAATTTATTTATAACAAAGAACACGGCCGTATCCGTATAGATTCACATTTCTTGTAAATTCAATTCACTCCTGATAATATAACCTTGTGTTTGAAATATATAAAGCTTTCTAAAGTTTTCGATTTTCGTACTGTAAGAAGCTATCCATCTTAGATATTTTGCTTATTAAAATACATTTGTTTTATAATGTTGCCTTTAGTTGTTTCTTAGAAAACAAAATGCTCTCCCCTCATAAATTTCTCTTGATTCCAAATTAAGTTTTTCATATTTATAACATTATACCTGGAATTTAATTCCAAGTATGAGATTTGAGTATAAAGTAGTTCGTTTCTCTACTGTTTTATATATATTTTTAATATCTGCTTTTATTCACAATTTAACCATTCATTAGATAAATGATACACATCCCCTTGGTGAAACAGATAAACGATAAATAGATGAAACATAAACATTAGATAAATAAATAAATGGATGTATATAAGAGATAAAACAAAGCAATATATCTCAGATAAATATTTTTTGCTCTTTTATAAAATTTTCTGAATTTTGCAACATTGATTATTTAAGTATATTTATGTATTTATTTCTATGAGTTTTTTTTTTTTCTACGACACGAGTTTCATATAAGAATAATTAAAGAATTTCAAATGATATGTTTACAATCGATATACAGATATTTTGCCCTATTTGTAATTTTGAAATATTCAGCTCCGTTATTCAGCTCGATATGATAGTATTTACCTAACTGTTTCTTTTTGTAAAAATCCATCTAAAATATATTTAAAGCAAAACGAAATACACAAAAGAACGCACGCGCCCATAAACACGTAGCTGTGTGTATCTGCACGCGCACGTGTATGTATATGTATGTATTTGCCTTTGCAGGTGTATGTGTTTATTTATGTTCGTATGCTGTTGTTGTCTATCGTGTAGTGATCAGGAAGGCCTTCATAGTTATTTAATGTAATTATGAAGCCTGCGTCTAATAGTTTTTCTTTTCAAACATTCATTTATAATTTTCCTGTTTGCTGGATTGGATTTTTGCATTTCGGAAACACGCCAAAAGATATGTCATCCGTTATTTCCTTCAAGCTCTGTGCAGGATCTTGGGAAAATAAATTTATAAATCGTACATTTTCAATAAGAGGATGTTTTACACTAGACTTTTCTTCAAGAAAGGACATGTAGGTCCAATAAATTTTGATGTGGACAAGCATATTGTAGAGAAACAAAAATCATTTTTAGAGAGCAGAGCATTTTTACACAAGCACATAAGAAAGACTACCGCAAATGCCTCAGATTGTAACTTACAATCAACATGACTGAAATAAAGAATTCGTAACAAAGAACACACCAATAATCAAATAACCATAGAATGAAAGATGAATGATACGCCTCTATTTCGTTGTCTGACAAGTTTTCCTGATCCAAATAAGTTGACGTGCGCAATGCAATGAAAAATCTCGTGAGAAACTAACCAAAATCAGTTTGGATAAATAAGAATTAGAACTCAAATGCAACGCACAATTATTGGCAGATCAGTTTTATATAACATAGGCACTTTGAATTTCCACTCTAATTTCAAATAGAAGGTGAGTTGTGTTTGTTTAGCGCTAGGTCAGCTGAGATCGAGTAAATCTATGATGAAAGACATTACAATGAATAGGCTATGATTTGTGTGGCATCAGCCTTATATCTCTTTTAGTCGGAGTGACTCGTCGTCTTTATGCATCATAGGCCTGCCGCTCATCGATGACACAACAACGAATGTCTTCCCGATTAAGCGCAAGTTCGCCATCTGCCTTGCTTATCTTCTCCAACCAGTTCTTGATATTGCTCATCCATTGGGTTCTTTGCTGTCTCTTCTGTTTTTCAACCACTGCTTCTTTGAATATGGTCATAATAGACGAGCTTTTGTTTTTCACATCGTGTAGGAGTTGTCGTCTTTTACCTACTTGTTGTAATACCCATTCATTTGTTCGACGACCCTTTGTAAGAAACTCGTAACATTCTCCTATATATCCACATTTCAAACGCATCGTTATCGGCACACATAGATATTCTAGACATTCCAAATGGAAACTACTGAAATGAGATTTAGTAGACTCAACTAGTGATGCCGTTGTGAAATACGCGGAATCTAACAGACAGACAAACAGACTAAATATCGTCTAATTCATTAACAGACTTGTATGAATAAGACCATTCGAGGATTTAGATACTCGTAAGAAAAAAAATATATACGATAAAAAGATTGATGGTGAAATCTAAGAAATTACAGCACTTTTACTTGAGGTAGGAGAATTTTATATAAAATCCATGAAAAAACTCCAACGAAAAGTTGGAATTGAGCCAAATATCAAGTTGAGTAAGTTCTACTTCATTAGAATACAGCCAGCGTCTGATGCTCAGCTTAGAGTCATTAGGTCTAGCGTTCGAAACTTGGACTTAGTGGCGCGGTCATTTTACATTGCTTTGGTCTACTGAATTACTTATCGGCCGAACGCTATTATAACCCTCTTGGCTTCCAGTTTTCACATCCTAATTGTTCCAACGTGTACAAGGAAGCGGGCTGAAAAAGTATCTACTGAAATATTGTAGCTTTTGAAACTTTAATGTCCATTTCCCATCCATATGATTTCAAAAATATTATTTGTAATATGATAGGATGGAGAATGCAGGAACAAATCTATGTGGTTTGCGGAAACGGACGTAGTGCACTAATACCTGGACATCCTTATTACTTATTTGCTTTTTATATGTATGTATATATATGTATTTATATATGTGTATATATAAGTGTGTGTGTGTGTGTGTGTGTGTGTAGCTATATATATATATATATATATATATATATATATATATAATTATATCTACTTTGAGATTCACCGGTCCTAACACGAATTATTTTACCTTCACGAAGTTTTTAAATTCTCTCTCTCTCTCTCTCTCTCTCTCTCTCTCACACACACACACACACACACACGCACACATACACACGGCCTTTCGCACACTTTGTTTCTTTGTATCTTTCACATCAATATGTCGGCAATAATATTAGTTTCGTTCTAAGTCATCCGTGATAAAGCTGATAAAGCAGACATATATTCGAAACCGTTCCAGCCATGTTCATTCCGTATTTCATTTTCGGTTATTACTTTACCAAACTATATTTTGTGTTCTGTTTCTTTAAAAGTGCAGAAATGGTTTATTGCGTGGAACATTTGTCTAATAGACTACTCTACTACTGTCGCGTTGGTACCGTTTTACACTAGTGACTGTGAAACTTTTTATGTTTGATCTAATACTCTAATTTGAACATCACTTGACCTCTAGATGCCTTAAGCAGAGTCCAGTCCGTTGAAATAAATCAAACAGATTTCAAAGTTTCTCGTGTCTGAAGATAAACTGGATAACCTGATGTGCTTCATCCTGTAGGATCTTCCATCGACTATTGCTGCTGTTAATTAGATATATATTATATATTGAAGATGTTTTCCAGTAGAAGCTAACCGCTAATCACAATACAGAACCGGTCCCTTGAGAAACCTTGAGGGAAATTTCCACCCGACTCTTATTTGCCAACAAACACGGATAGCCAATGAATTCTACGTTACGTATTTCGATTGCAATGGTGGTTAACGTTCATCCCACAAGTCGATATTTGTTTCTCATTTCCTACCATTAATATCGCGTACTAAGCAAATGTGATGGGCGCAGCTCTTCCTCATTTCACTAAACCATAGCTTGAATATTTTGGATACGAGCATAGCTGAGTGGTTAAGAAGTTAGTCTGGCAACTATGAGGTCGCTGGTTTCAAATCACAGCATGACATCTAGGGCCAGAATATTTACCATACCCTCTGGTTGATCTTGAGAGTGGATTTGTGTAGATGGAAACTGCACGGAAGCCCTTGCGTTATTTGAAGCTTCAGCTTTGTCACACTTGTATATCGCATGATGCAATTGTCCTTGATAATTACGTTAAGTTTGTATGAATCTGTGGAATACTCTGCCTCTTACACGACAATTAAAAGGGGATGTAGTTTAGTTGATCAAACAAATGCCTAATCAAAAGTTGAAATCGATGTGATCATCATTATTTTCACATTGCGCATTTTCGATAATAAAAAGAAATGTTACTATATCTCGGGAAGATCGATATGCCAATAATATACACGCGCACTGGTTGCATTACATTTCTTCATTATTTGTTTGTCAATTGGTTCGCCATTTAATCAATCAGCTAGTCGATTCTTTGATTTTCACTCGGTTAGTCAATTAATCAGTTAGGTTCATCGAAGTCGTGTCGATGTCATTCGTAACTTCATCAATGACATGCATCTTCTGTCATTGCAGAGGTTGCGAATAGTAACGAAAGAACTTCGACAAACATAATTGATTGATTGGTAAACCGAAAGATTAATCAAAGAGTCGGTTTGGTTTATTGGTTAAATAATCAATTAATTTATAAATAAATAATAAACAAGTGAAATAGAACCTCTGTGCGTGTATATTTACTGGTGTAATGACTCACCGGAGATAAAACACTATCTGTTTCAACACACGAGTTCACATCCAGAATCTCGCAAAGAAGAAGGCAAATTATCAATTCTTTTACAGATAGATTGGTTCATTATAACCTATGACATTTCCGTCTCGCGGCGAACACTTTTTCTTCTGTGCTGAAATGCCACAAGTTCAAGTAACCACATTGGTTGTCAAGACATCAATATGGAAAGACTTATGTCAAAGTGCAGCATTTATGTGTGTTTTCCATAATGAAGTCTATGAATAATGCATATCCAAAGTTATAGTTTAAAAAATAAAAATACAGCAATCTCCAACTGTTTAGTTATGCAGTTTTAAGATTCTAGTAGACTACAAAAATGTTTACGCAAGAAAGTACAAATAGTCTTTCTTTACGGTAATTTGTAATTTCCTACTGGATAAAATAAGTACGTTTTCGGTAACATTTATAATGTTACATATACTAATATTTTGTATAATGCATTATCAAAATATTTCGATTTATCGGGATTATAATTCCTGTATAAGAGATTATGCTCAGATTTAAGAAGATAGAAAATCTATGAAAAACGTTTTCAGTTATGTTTTTGTTTTGTACTAGGTAACGTAAGCTCTTGTTAAATTCTATATAGTTTTCCAAAGATGGCATTCATCTATCTATCTATCTATCTATCTATCTATCTATCTATCTATCTATCTATCTATCTATCTATCTATCTATCTATATATATATATATATATACATATATATATATATATATATACATATGTATATATCTATCTATCTCTCTATCTATCTATATATATATATCGAATAAATTTCCAGTAATATGTATTAATAAAACACTAACTCTCATGCTGGTGTACTTAAATACAAAGCCAATACAGACACACACACTGTATATCTACATGTGTGTGTGTGGGGGTGGGGGGGTTAAATATAGGCGAAAGCGTTTGCTTCCTAGCCACAAGATTTCGGGTTCAGTCCCACTTCGTGTCACCTTGGGCAGGTGTCTTCTATACCTTCGGGTCGACCAAAGACTTGTGAGTAGATTTGGTAGACAGAAACTGAAATCAAAGTCGTCTTTGAATTCCCGATTGTAGGGTATATTTTCCTTGTGTCTTTGCTTTTCTTTTTATCTCAAACTATAAAACATATTCGATTGTTCCAAGGAAATTAATCTCGTGTAGAATATACGAGCATGGCGTTTCTTCAGGTTTGCTTTTTCGCAGCTCAAAAGCTTTTGGGTGGCAGGCTTACACTACCGCTCTGTTTAATACCAGTAACTGGTGCATGCCGTATTTATGTAAATAGTTTTGTTGATACATAATTTCTAACACCCAAAGATAGTTAATTAAGGATATATATTATGTTTCTGTACCTGAGTCCAAATACTTGAATGTATGTTGGGAGATTGTCTTAGCCCGTTTGCCTTTGGACAGTTGATTTGTGTTGTTATTATCAGTGTATTTTGGCGATTTAAATAAGAGTTTTCACTGTTATTTTCAGCATGTAGACATACTCAGTATGTCCTTTGATTAATTTTAATCCTTCAGCAATTTAATGCTTGTCTGGGGGCCTGCAATCACCTATATTATTGATTCTGTTATTATCATTTTTAAATTGTTACACTAGATAATAACAGAGTCAAAGATATCTTCAGAAATTATTTTCTTACTTGAATTATTTTTGTCGTGAATTATTTGCTACGTATATATATATATATATATATAT
>NC_068984.1:139158424-139159223 GCF_001194135.2 Octopus bimaculoides | reverse complement strand
ATATATGTATGTATGTATATATAATACATATATTTTCGTTAGTATTCAATTTTCTTCCATTGCTAAAATTCTTCTTTCAAGTTCTGTTTACAACATGGCCAATAATCAGATTTAAGATGAAGACAATAATACTCGAACATCGGAAGCAGTGTATCTGAACAACGTTTGTTGATATTTAAATCGATAAAAATATCCCCGTGTTTCAACTAAATTACACTTAGTGAATGTCTTTCTTGTATGTAACAAGATATTTCTGAAAATAGAGATTACAGAAAACAATATATATTAATATATAATTTTCTGTTCAGAAAATTACAATAATGCGTTATGGACTTCTTTTCTATCTCCGTTCGTATTGTTTCCTGAAAAATCACAGAGGAAAATGGTTAAACGTCTGCGTTCAGGAATATGTCTTCCTCTGCTAACAGGAAATCAACTGATACATGTAAACAATAGAATACTATTTACATCGTCATCATCATCATCGACCGCTGAACATTTATGCCTCGAGTCCTGCAGCATCCGTCACTCTTTCGAGTCCTCTCTAGTTTGCTCACCGTATAAGTGATCGAGATCTCAAGATTCTCATTGATTGGGTGGGTGGGTGGAATAGTAGGCAATCTTTCACAGATTTAGTCATTTACAGGTGAGGGAAGTGAAGTGCTTTGCTCAACAACAGAACGCATCTGCCAGTCTTGGAATTGAAACCATAATCTTGTACTCGTTAGTGCAACACCCTAACCTCTAGGCTACACGCCTTCATATTGTGTTTAACGTATATATATATATATATATATAT
>NC_068984.1:139152329-139157962 GCF_001194135.2 Octopus bimaculoides | reverse complement strand
GGGGATAAGGGGTGGGGGTGGGGAGGGATTAAGGAGATTTGATGGTGAATGAAACGTATAATTCTATTTTTTTAAACACAGAGTGGAGTCGATCTCCAAAATATATTTTCCTGTTTGGCAAGAAGAAACCTTCTCAAGAAAAGTAACAAGCATGTGCGTGGTGCGCATAGATTCGTCTATGCTATGTTTTTAGTAGTTCACCTCAGAGATTTCGAAGGATGATTTATAATAATTTAATATCTAAATTACTGGTACTGGTTTAATATCTAAATTAATGTATGAGTCTGATGAGCAACGTGCAGGCTATTTGTTGTTTCCTCATTAGTATATCCTTGAATATGTTGACTTCAGAAACGATACGTTTCTACTTAAATTACAAAACAAAATAGATTAATATTGAATTTATATTTATTATACTTAAATCCACGTCTATGTTGAAATGATTACCTGTGTTAATTCACATAAAGTAGGTGATGAAATAATTACACATTTCAATATGTACAATTATAGAGGTATACAAATAATTGTGTTCTAATACAATAAACGTTTCTCCAATGCATTTGGTTAGTAAATTTTCTGAACTATTTCAAGCAGTCATTAATCAAATATTCTCTAGCTATATTCTTAACGCATTAAATTGCGTTTCGTACCTCGTAAACTATTGTAAATTAAAGTTATACAATGCATTATTAGTATGGTTCAAAGAGTTAAACTTTCAGAATGATTAACTGCAGCATAATTCCGTACGATCTCTATTGCATAAATGAAATTTATGTCAGATTGGTTCGCTGCTACACTTCATGGTGTATTTTACAACGTAAATATAATAGAAGTGCCTTTGAAATGTTGTTTTCCGATAATACTTCTTTTTAGTGCTTATGAAAGAATTACTAAAAGAGGGACATCGCTGCACAGTACACGCAGTGGAAACTGGCGCACGAGCGTTTGTTGCTGTCTCTCTGTGCCAGCAACCAGCTTAGCTCAATAAAATGCTTGTCAGTGACGGTTGAAAAGAGTTCGATGTATCTTCTACTATTGTCTCGAGCCAACCAAATCCTTGTGAGTGGATTTGGTAGATGGAAACTGAAAGAAACCCGTCGGAAACACACACACATATATGTATATACATGTGTGTATGTGTGCGTGTCTATGTGTGTGTGTGTGTGTGTGTGTGTGTGTGTGTGTGTGTGTGTGTGTGTGTGTTTGCCCCCATCACCATTTCACTACCGGTCTTGGAGAGTTTCCGACCCCATAAAAGACACTGATAGAATAAATGCCTGGTTTGACAAAAAGAAATTATTGGGGTCAATTCGCTCAACTAAAGATTCTTCAAGGCAGTGCCCCAGTATGGCCCTGGTCTAATGACTAAAGTAAAAAGATAAAAAGACCTGAGTCAATTAAAAGACAGAGCATAACGAGCTGCAATCTTGTAATAGTCTCATTCTTCATTGGTTTTTGCTAATCGCCAAACAAGTTAATCTATTGGGTTGTCAAATGTATTCGTTCGTTTTGATTTTTTCCCTACTTGGCATTCCATCGTTATTTTTCTGAAAAGAGTTAAAATTTATTCAAATTTCAAAAACGATAAGCAACAGTTTCACAAGAAACAACGAGCTAAAAATAACAATAAGACCTTACAATAAAAATATGTTTTGGCGTAATTTCAATAACATTGGCGAATATCAAAATAAATGGAAAACGAACGAATTTATGTGGCAACTCAATAGAATACAAAATAGTATTTATTTCAAATCTTAGGGTGGCGACCTGGAAGAACCGTTAGCACCACCGGACAAAATATTTAGCGGCATTTCGTCCATCTGTACGTTCCGAGTTCGGATTTCCATGAGGTCGACTGTGCATTTAATCCTTTTGAAATCTATAAAATAGCTATCAGTTGAACACTGGGATCGATGTCATCGACTCCCCCGCGATTGCTGGCGTTGTGCCAAAATTTGAAATCAATGCGTATTCCAAATCTGTTGCCTTTTCAGCTAGGCTTACAATTTAACAAATGAAAGATATTTTATAATTGACAAATAATAATACATGTTTATGCATATTTCCTTTATTTTCCCATTCAACAAGATTGGCAATATTTAAGTTTACAGTATATTGTTAGAGAACCGGTATTCGTTTTATGAAGATCTCACAACTATTTACCAAGGTCTTTAAGTTTATTGTTCCATGCATCAGACTCCTGTTTATCAACTAGGTTTTTCATTTTATCTAAGAGAAGCAAATAATCACTGTTGTATGCCACGTCAGCACGTTTTCTCAACATTCTTTGGAGCTTGAAGTTCGTGAGCAACTGACGCATACGAGAAGTATCGTAATCGTCCGCGAGGCTTCTTTGTCTATTTCCATCTATTTCCAGTGGAACCTGGTGCATGGTTTGCGTCCCGTGAAACCGCATACTTTGGCAATGAAGAACAACACAGCACAACACGATCAGCGAAGCAGGAATCAAATTCATCCTCCTGAAAAATGAAGGAGTAAAGAAATTAGAACAAAGAAATAAAAAGAGCGTAAATAAAGATTAGATGAAATAAGAGTAAAAAGAAAATTTTGATTCAAACACTCGGTCCGTATGAGTTGTTGCGGTGAGAACCAAATGAATAATGGTGGCATATAATGAAAAGCAATGTTAAAGGAAATCTTTTGACGACTTACTTTTTATAATTCAGCTCGCTTACATTTTATTGATGTAAACAATCCTGTGGCGCATGTATATCGTTTTAAACACATTTTCTATGAAAGATATACTTGTATAAATTCGTTTTAACGGTTTAACTCGAAGTAAAAGTGCTATAAATAACAGTGTGTAAATACTGAATTAAAACAAAAAAATCGAAGATTGCTTTCGACGTTTTTTTTATACAATATTTGCTGGCTATTATTTACAGCTTTCTACATCGAGTTCAGCCATTGAAAACGGATTATTTGACGTTTTCTCGTATTTCCTCATTTTTATATATATATATATATATATATATATATATATAATTTGTGACAATGAGTTGGTTGTCATAATTAAACTCAGAGTTTCGGATGCGGGGACTGACGTCTACTCCGGCATCTAATCAGTTATTAGCACAAACAAAAACGCTATGAAAAAAAAACCTTGAATAAAGGGAAATTACTCCAATAGGGTGAAAATAAAACTTTGTTCATAGAATCAGCATATGCACATATACACACAAACATACAAGTCCGCGCACACACACATACATGTATGTATATATATATATCTATTTGTGTGTATATGTATTTATGTGTGTGTATATGTGTGCACATACGGATTCTATGAACGAAGTTTTACTTTCGCCATGCCTATTGGAGAAATTTACCTTTATTCAACGTTTTTTTTCCATAGCGTTTTTGTTTGTGCTAATAACTGTTGAGATGTCGGAGAAAACCTCAGCCTCGGCATCCGGAGTTTTGTTATGACAACCAACTAATTGTCACATATTAATTATATTTATAGATAAATTCTTCTATTTTACAAAATACGAGGTCTCATTCATTCTTTCGTTGTCGTATTATATATATATATATATATATACATATACATATATATATATTTATATGTATATATACACGTGAGCGTGTGTGTGTATGTGTGTGTGTGTGAGTGTGTATAAATCATTATTGACTTGGGGAGCTTGATTATATGAAGGAAATGATATGAATTTGCTTCTTGAATGCGTAAAGTATTGTGTAGAACGGAACGATAAAACTCAGCTTGAAGCAATTTTAAATAGGAAACCTGTTACTTTGGAATAATTGTGAACGGAACTGTTTTGATCAATCCGAAAACGTATCAGCTGCTGTGTTTTAAATAGACTACAAACTTTATTATTTTGCTACTATGACATACCTTCTTTGAAAACAATGCGATATTCAAATCGGTGTAGGTTTCTCTTTAGGTATTTACTGTGACGACTTTTAGTATCATCCATATACTTTCTTTTGAGCTCAGTTTCAATATATTTATTCAAACATGGATGTGAATACCAGGCCACATTGCTGTATTTTCATGCATTTTAGCCCAAAGGTTTCTAATTCTTTTCTGTTATTTTACAACTTTTAATAAAATAAAATAATTAGATACGCAAATTGCATTATTGATTTCAAGACAAACTTCTTTCATAAAATGCCTTGAAACTAAATAAATCCCTGCTACCTGAATTTAAACAGACATTGAAATCGCGTAAAGGAAAATGAAAAAAAAAAAAATGAAAATAAGTTCTAAAAGGAGAAAATTATTGTTAAGAATATGAAGTTGTATTTTGTGTGTATGTATAATTAGGAACTGTACGAGTTATTCTCTTGTGAAATTTCGGAAACATTATGAAGAGATACACAGTTATGTAGAAGCCAGCATATGGACTCTAAACTTTCTAGAATACCACGCATTTCTTTTATTTCAGTCATTAGACTCCACCCCCAACGGAGTTCTTAGCCGAACAATTTGATACTCTCTCTTTTACCCTTTTACTTGCTTCAGTCATTTGACTGTGGTCATGCAGGAGCACCACCTTTAGTCGAGCAAATCGACCCCAGGACTTATTATTTGTAAGCCTAGTACTTATTCTATCGGTCTCTTAGGCCGAACCGCTAGGTTACGGGGACGTAAACAAGCGATGTTGGGGGGGGGGGACAAACACAGACACATAAAGATATACACACACATACATATACATACATATATACGGCGGCCTTCTTTCAGTTTCCGTCCACCCGAGGCTATAGTAGAAGACACTTGCCCAAGGTGCCACGCAGTGGGACTGAACCCGGAACCATGTGGTTGGTAAGCAAGCTACTTACCACACAGTCACTCCTACGCCTATTTTAAGACTTGGTATTTATCCTATCTTTTGCGGAACCGATTAGGTACGAGGAAGTACATAAGCCAACCGTGGTTGCAAATCGGTAGAGGAATACACATCTCCATCTAACTGAGTAATGCAATCCTTAAATCAATTTAAATGCAGGTCTATCCTCAGCTGCATAAGTAAATAAATAGAATTTTTTAATAAGTCGGACACATAAATATAAATTTACTTAATTTATACAGAGTAAGCAGACAAAGTCCATGCTGTGACCAATTCAGCTTAGAATTTACTAGACATCAGGAACAAATTTGTTGGAGTCATAGATTGTAACGTATTTTGGTTCAGTTTTAATTAATTAGTCTTGTTTATCAATTACCAAATCTGAGACTAGAGGATTATATCTGTTAGGGAAGTGTAGGAGATAGAACATAGTATATATGGTCATAAAAATTGTCAAAATTATTTTGAAGTAGTATACGGTAACTGACTATAAGGAGGTTGGATAGTCGAAGACCTCAAATCAAGATGTTAGTTACCAGTTAAAGGGGCAAAACGCTAATAAAGTCAATGATGATAATACAGAGGAAATTGTATCATTGGGTACTATAGGTGATTGATTATAAACAATATTGTTATGTTGTATAAAAATAAAATTTAGGATTATCAAGAAAGATTATATATATATATATATATATATATATATATATATACATATGTAAAGGCGGTGCTCGAGCATGGCCACAATCAAATGACTGAAGCAAGTAAAAGAATATTAATATATACAAAAGAGTATAA
>NC_068984.1:139148185-139152143 GCF_001194135.2 Octopus bimaculoides | reverse complement strand
TATATGTATGTATGTATGTATGTATGTATGTAAAGCACGCTGGGAGAATTGTTGCCGAGCCGGGCGGAGTGATAAGTGACATTTTTTCCAACTTTACGTTCTAAGTTCAAATGCGGCCCGAGTCGACTTTGTCTTTCATTCTTTCGGGGTCGATAAAATGAATAGCATTTGAGCACTGGGTTCAATGTAATCGACCTGCTCCTTCGAAAAGGCTGGCCTTGTACAAACATTTGAAACCAATATATGCATGTATATATGTGTTTGTTAGTATATGTGTATGAGTGAGCTATTGTATTCCTATTTAGTTTTCTAAAGACCTACCTTGGAGATATTTCAAGGTGATATAAAAATTGTTAACATTACCATTTAGTTTAAGTATTAATGGTAGCTATTTCATTTTGCATGCACCGTTAATCCCGTTAGAATGATCACTCAAACATTTACTCCTAGAGTATAAATAATCTATCAAGTAGTAAATATAATGTCAATTTTTTTAAAAAATCAGAGCAACAGGAAAGATTTTTATCGATAATACTTTATTAATAGGGAATAAGTTTCGGAAGTGAACAATTGATATTTGTATGAAATGATTTCAGTTATCCGTATGAATTGTACCATAAAAGAACTGAACCAAAAACTATATTAAATATTTGATGATACGGGATACAACAGAAATTGAACAGGAGAAGATGTATTGTTTCCTGTGTAAAGGTTGCCAAGAAAATCTATAGTGTTACAATCCGCTCTTTTTAGACTAAAGATTATCATATATAATGAGAGACTCGACATTTGTCCTTGTTTATCAGTTTATGAATGATTATGAATTTATGATAAGCATTAGAGCTAGCGTATATCCGAAAGACATTGATATATATATACATCTTCATAATCCAAATTGTAAATATATTCCAAAGAATATATTTCTATTACAGGTACAAGTGTGAAAAATTTTGGGGAGGTGGCAAGTCGTTTACATCGGCCCCAGTGCTCAGCAGGTACTTATTTTATCAATTTCAAAAGGTTAATTTTAAAATGGAAATAGACAAAATTTTTGAATGGAAAGGAAAGATTTTATAAAATATGAGATTTCTAAAGGCCGTGTTAGTTAATTATGAATAATAAATCTCATGGAATTGGACATCTACATCCAGAAGTTGTAGGCATTTTACTGTCAGAACGAGATCTACAATTTCTAAAAGTGCCACGTGATTATTCTCTGTAAACAAGGTTCATGCGAGAAAAGAAGCCGTGTAAATTGTCCTAAAAGTTAATTAGAATTTAAAATCGTTTACAGTGTAAGATACAAGTACATAATAATTTAATGGGCTTCGTGAAATGAATTAAATACTGACACACGACCTCAATACTATCGGTCAAAATACTGAGCTGGTACTTTATTTTGTGGATTCCGGGATAATGAAATGTAAATTTGATCTTGACAGGATTTGAACTTGAAATTAAAAAAGGAAAATAGAATGCAATGAAAAACTGCAAGTTATTCTGTCCGATTGTCAGATAGTTCTGCAAATCCTATAATGTTAGGTATTACACCTGAAATATATATTTTCAGTTTTTTTCCACCTTCATATTTATTTAGCAACAGTTATTACATTACCATCAATTGATTTCAAGAATTATTTCACTACACAGCAACGAACAGCTCTTTTGATTTTCCATATTTTACTCACTTAGATGAAAATCAAAAGAAAATGCGTCGCAAGATCTCTTTAGTGATAATGGAAATACACATCTCTGATATAAGCATGTTTTCGTATAGATAAGGTAATAACAAAATAAAAATGAAAAATACTGTTCAATAGAATCACTCAACCCTTTTATCTCTCATAAGTATGTCCTAAACGTTACAGATTCTTAGTTCACCTATTTTTCATACGTTCTGAGTAACATAAAGCTTTCCTATCATGATTCATAGTTTATTCTGGAAGTTGAAAAGATTTCAAATACTAAGAGGTGTTGAAAAGTTCCTCGCTTTAAGGGTATCGCGAAAGGCCTGGCTGGAGGCCTTCTTTTACAGGGCTTAGAAAAACTGAAAGGCCACTGCAATAAGTGTGAGAGTGGAATAGTCTGAGAGTGGAATATGTTGAATAAAATCATAATTAATTGATCCTCCCGTGTTTTCTTTTAACCAAAGCGAGGAACTTTTCATCACCCACCTCGTATGCATTTTATATGTTGCATGGGCGCCTGGGAAATATATCCTCGGTATGATGTGATATTAAAGACAAGTAAAGGATTACACAATATCATGTTGTTCGTCTTTATTCCCATGTTTAATCATTCATTGGTTCTTAAATATTTTCTGCAGAATTTGCATCTACAAAACGAAGTGAACACAGTTCTGAAATCTAAGCAGGCACTTTACTTTACCTCGTAACTACTTCTGCGTTCTTTTTATCCTGGGCCATATTTTTGCCCTGGGTTAAGTGGTCTATTTTAGTGTTCACTATATAGAATATATAGGCGCAGGAGTGGCTGTGTGGTAAGTAACTTGCTTATGAACCACATGGTTTGGGGTTCATTCCCACTGCGTGGCACCTTGGGCAAGTGTCTTCTACTATAGTCTCGGGCCGACCAAAGCCTTGTGAATGGATTTGGTAGACGGAAACTGAAAGAAGCCCGTCGTATATATATATATATATATATATATATGTCTGTGTATATGTTTGTTTGTCTGTGTTTATCCCACCAACATCGCTTGACAACCGATGGTGGTGTGTTTACGTCCCCGTAACTTAGCGGTTGGGCAAAAGAGACCGATAGAAGAAGTACCAGGCTTACAAAGAATAAGTCCTGGGGTCGATTTGCTTGACTAAAAGGCGGTGTTCCAGCATGGCCGCAGTCAAATGACTGAAACAAGTAAATTGTAATAGAGAATATAAGCAGAATCCAAGCAGGTGATAGGATACTAACTGCCGATGTTTGATATAGAAAACAGTTTGATGAAAATTTCGTAAAACTTACAACCACAGACCTACATTAAGACAGGCGTCTGTGTACGATTTTACACCTATGTAAACATATTTGAAAGGAACATATCTATTCTATGTAAAATAAATATATATGAGATTAGTTTACGTGTATATCAATGTATTTGAATGATGATCCTGGAGTCAAATGCTATTCTCATCACATTCACAGATATTAACATAAATATCATTAATATGCCTGAGTCAATTCTGGTTACAGCGCCTCTACAAAGCTGTGCATCAATATGCTAAACCATTGCTACATATTAAAGACTGAATGTTACATTAAGTTAATCGTTCGTAAATAAGTGAGTACGTGATTATCAATGTCAAGAAATGCTAGGGACAATAATGTGATCTAGCACCATGCATTTCAAAAGTCAAAAGTTTATGTTCAGTGGCTAGCTTTATGTTGGGTCCAGAATCGAAACATAATTTACTTTGGCTCCATTTACTTATTTCTCAATAGGCCTCTTGATATTTTTATATTCAAGCTATCATTTACATTGATTTCACATTTTAGCACAAAACCAGCAATTTCAGGGAAGGGACTAAGTTTATTGCATCGAACCCAGTATTCAACACATACTTATTTTATCGAGTCCGGAAGGATGAAAAGCAAAGTCAACTTCAGCGGCATTTGAACTCAGAACGTAAAGTCGGAAGAAATACCGATAAACATTTTTTCCCGCCTCGGTAATCGGTCTGCCAGCTTCTCACTTTAAAGCTGTCAGCACAATCAGTAGCACGTCGGACAAAATCCTTACCGGCATTCTTCCGAGACTTTAGTTATGAGTTCAAATTCCGTTGAGGTCAACTATATTTTTTAACCTTTTAGAGTGGACAAAATAAAATACTAGAAGTAATCGGCTTCTCCTGTCTCACGAAAATTGCAGATCTTGTGATAAAATTTGGAATTATAATTATTTCAACTCTAGGAACAAGGCCTTGAAAATTTTGGGGGAAGTGGG
>NC_068984.1:139141020-139148104 GCF_001194135.2 Octopus bimaculoides | reverse complement strand
ATTATATCGACCTCAGAGCGTAACTGGTACTTATTTCATCAAACCCAAATGGACGGAGAGCAAAGTCGACGGTACCTTTGCCCTTTCCGTTTCCGACTACCAAATCCAATCACAAGGCTTTGGTCGGCTCGAGGCTATAGTAGAAGACACTTAGCTAAGGTGCCATGCAGTCGGACTGAACTCAGAACCATGTGGTTGGTGAGCAAGCTACTTACCACACAGCCATTCAAAATGCAGTATTCCCTGATGGTTTCTAATTTTAGCACAAGGCCTGCAATTTTGAGGTGAGTGTGAATTTAATTACATCAACCCCAGTACTTCACTAGTATTTGTTTACCTCGATCCCAAAATAATAAAAGGTATAGCAGACCTCGGCGCTATTTGAAATCAGAAGGTAAATAGCCGAGAGAAATTCCAATAAGCATTTTGTGCGACGCACTAGCGATTCTAAAGCTCGCCGCTTGCAATCTTTTCTAATTTTGGCACAAAGTCGGCAATTTTGATGGGAGGGAGAAGTCCATCACATTTATTGCGGTGTTCGACTGGTAGTTTAATTTATCGAACCCGACAGGACCTCGGCGTTATTTCAACTCAGAAAGTGAAGACACCCAAAAGAATATGAACAATTATAAAATTAACAGTTATGATTCTAATATAGACTATATAAACACGATTGGCGCTATATATAAATAATACGCTCATTAATCTATATTACAACGTGTAATTTGTGTCAAGGGCTAATTAAATTTTTGTTTTTAAAATTCACTTTACTTAAAAGCACATAGGCGCAGGAATGAATAAGAAAAATGTTTTCCGCGATAATCTCGAATCGTTTCAAGCCTTGCGAAAAAAATATCTGTGATGTGTATTTATTCTTAAATACATTTTTAAATATACATTTTTTTCTTAACAGTTGTTACACATTTCATACGGTAGCGTATGACATCTGAATATCCATTTATATCAAAAAACATTATTTATATTCTCAATGTAAATGTCACCATTAGATACATATTGTACAGTTTGAGAGAACGTGTTTTTCAGTTATTGACTTTATTTATCTTGTATCTGTAAGCCTTTAGGCACGAATCTCTTCTGAAAGTATGAAGTTTTAATATTCGAATTGGCATACGTGTGTAGTCGATGCTTAGTTTTATATAGTGGAAGTTTCAGCCAGCTGAATTGTTAGAAGTTCGATAGTTCGCATCTCGTTGACCTAACATTGTGTCCAAGGCTCGGTCAGTAAATTTAGCTTTGTAAAATTTCAATTCACATCGATGCAGATGAACTTGAGTAAGTACTTTCTACTGGTCAGTTCAAGCCTTGTAAAACTGTCTGGGCCGAAAGTTTGTAGAAACTCCAAAGTGTCTGAACCAGTTCTTAGTTACTACACATCAGTTTAAGCCTTATAAAACACAGGCGCTTAGCAGACGACCTTAGAACTAAGATGGCGGTAGGACGACAACTCACTACCTCGATTTGTATTTGCTTTCTTCACTTTCCTCAGCCATAACACTCGCGAGTTATGCAGTACATAACTTTGCAACTGAAAGCGGGAACATTCCTGCAAAATAAATGATCTTTTCTAATGTCTAAGCCAAGACTGGTCAGTCTTGGAAATGATAGAAACTTCAACCGTAACACACTTACGGCTACTACCGTCGCCGCTACCACCGCATCATTGGTTACAAGTCGAAAGGTGTTCTTCCATTAAGATAATGCTCGGCCACATACAGCGAGGATGACATTCCAAAGGCTGGAGCAGTTTGAATGGGAAACGATGCCCCACCCATAATATTCACCGGACATTGCCCCATCTAATTATCTACAGTCTTCAAAATCATTTGGACGGAAAAAATATGAATTGTGTACACGAGGATAGAACAGTATTGGAAGAGTATTTTTCGTCACGGACAAGTGAATTTTGGAAGAGAGGCCCTTGCAAGTCTACAAGATAGATGGAAGAGCATTGTAGAAAATGAAGGAGAGTATATTTTAGATAAAAAAAGAACTTTGTTTATCGTAATACTGAAAAATAACATAAGTACTAAAAAACATTATTTATGGGAAAATCTAATATATGTGTGAAAGAGAGAGGGGGGTATGTGTATGTGTGTATTAGTTTGTGTGCATGTTTGTGCCGCGAATTACTAAGTCACTAATCTTAATCATGGTTTAAAGAATGCATTTCGGTCCTAGGTGTTATTAGCCGCATGTCACCTCTTACCAAAGGCTTACCACCTGTAATCACATCCACCCTTGTATTTTTCTTTTTCTTTTTTTTTGCCTTTCATGTGCAGTGAACTCAGGATTCGAACGTTTACTATGTCCTTTTTAAGGATCGTGTTGTTGATCTGACTCGAGGGATAATTGGCTGTCATTTCAAGTTAATCGATTGACATTCAAATTACGCAAGGTATTTTGGCGTTTAAAGTTACATACAACATTATATGAAAACTTCAAGTGAATGTTTCACGGCATAACGTAATTATTCCTGTGTTTCAGAATATAATTTTGAAACGAATTATATCGTATTACATCTCAAAAACCAGACCGAATAACTTGTAACACGGTGTAATTGCACATGTTATATTTGATCTCATTACACCTTCTAATGTGTTCTGGTACGAAATCACTGTGTAAAACAACAATTATTCAATCAATCATTAATTCCATATTCTAATTGTAGGTATTCATCTAACCGTTGCTAGCGTGGTGTATTCTGCAAATACGCTATTCTGTTATTAATTAATTAATAACAAATCTCCCGGTCTCGAACATCAGTTGATCAGCCATCGTTTATCATCTTAAAGTAGTCAACATGGACAGAGCAAGTGACAAAGCATTGGTCATAAGTGACGCTACAAGATAATTGTTCTACGTAATTGTATAATTTCGTACTATTATCATTCCTCACCTTCACTTCGAAAATCACCCAACACCAACACCACTACAACAGCAACAACAGCAATAACAATAATAATTGCAGCATGAACCAAAGCCATATGTAGCTTTAGACTGAAATAAATTATACCTTTCTGTCTCTGTATGGAAAACATATCAGAGCTGAAGAATGATAAACATTTATTTCGTTTCGAGAGTTGAAACAAAAGTTATTGTATCTTAAGAGTGATTAAGCAAGCAATATCGATTAGTTACTTGCTTAAATAACTAACCAATCGACTAATGATAAAGAAGTGAAATCGAACCACCGCGTGTGCATATTACTGGTGTAATGACCCCCCCCCCCAAGATACACCAACGTTTACTTACTTCACGCTTAGATACTATAGATGGAATGACTTGCCGTATCTTTCCTGATTAACTGTATCAAATCATGATCAGCGTTTTGACATGTTTCTAGAAAATTTAGTGCGTTGGTGTTTGCTTGAGCAAGTTGTTCTCAACCACTTTTCACCTAGGGAGCACTTTCATTCCTGTTTTATTCAGATTGACCCCCATAGACATTTCGATGTTTAAATAATCCTATTATATTTTTATAATTAATTATGATTACTATTTAAAAAGAAAAATCATTAAGAGGCGCAGGTGCGGATGTGTGGTAAGAAGCTTGCTTCTCAACCACATGGGTCCGGGTTCAGTCCCACTACGTGTCACTTTGGGCAAGTGTCTTCTACTATATCTTCGTGATATATATATAAATATATATATATACATATTCGTTTATTTGTTTCAGTCACTTGACTGCGGCCATGCTGGAGCATCACCTTTTAGTCAAAGAAATCGACCCACTGGATTTATTCTTTGTAAGCCTAATACTTATTCTATCGGATTCTTTTATCGAACCGCTATGTTACGTGAACATAAACATGCCAACATCGGTTGTCAAGTGATGGTCGGGTACAACACAAACACACACATATATATGACGGGCTTCCTTCAGTTTCCGTCTACCAAATCCACTCACAAGGCTTTGGTCGGTCCGAGGCTATAGTAGAAAACACTTGCCCAAGGTGCCACGCAGTGGGAGTGAATTGGGAACCATGTGGTTGGGTACCCCGGACTAAATTATTCAATGACTTCTTATTTAAGACGGCTGGAAAGTTTCAGATAGAGTTGGCTTATATTTCTAGCAAGTTGAACGGCTCAATAAACACTCACAACGCCCGGTCTGGGAATCAAAACCGGGATCCTACGACTGCGAATCCGTTGCTCAAACCACTGGGCCATTCCACCTCCACACTTGCAATATATGTTGTATATAAAGGGTGCAGCGTCGCCCCGATAACCAGCTGGCGAATTTCTGCCTGGGGTTATTGTCTGATCTGAGGAGGATGAAATGCAAAGCCGATCTCAGTGCGATTTGAACTCAAATCGCAAACAACTAACTAAATATTGCAGGGCATTTTGTCTAACGAATTCGCCAATACACCTCAATATAATGGAGGATGTAATATTCCTCCGAATTTTAGCACAAGGCCAACAGATTTGAGTGGAAGCGGTAAGTCGATTGAGTCGATCACAGTGCTCAGTTAGCTTTTATTTTATCGACCCAAAAGGATAAAAGGCAAAGTCGAATTTGAACTCAGAGCGTAAGGAACCGGAAAAAATACCAACAAGCATTTTATTCAATGCATTAACGAGTCTGCCTGTTTGCTGCGTTCACGACAGGTATAGTATATAAATATGAACGAGGACAATATATTTTGCAACCTACATGATAAGATATCAGTTTAAAAGATTTGAGCTCATCTCTTGATATTTCTAGTGAGTTGGTGTTTAGCTCAATTCAAGCGTAATTCACAGACCTATGATCAAAAGCATCACCACCATGATTGATAAGACTCTTTGCTTTGAAGCAACATATGATTTAAGAGAAAACTGGGTGATTTTTCTGTGTCGAACGACGATCTAAGATTCCATTGTTGCTTGACGAGTTAACTGTGAATGCGACATTTTCTTTATACTCGAGGAAAACATATTTCGGGCTGTGCATAGATACATAAAAAAATGTGCACAAACACTTATGGTTAGGTTCATGCACATTCACAGGCACACATATACATACGTTTACGTAACGTACGTTTACATACACAAGCACTCAAATGTATACCGATGAACATGCACATACGAGCACACACGCACATATTTATCAGAAGCAGACGTAGCAGATAGGGTCAATACAAAGGCATTTGTTGAGGAATTTTGTTACAAAATTCATATAGACTTAGAACCGAGCTCCACATGACGTCAGCAGACCTGGAGACACAGTGTTTCTGCATGTTTTCGCCTCTTCCGTGGTAGATACCGGAACTTTTCATATATAGCAAACTACAGAAATACAGTAACTTTTATAAAAAGACAAAATACCGCAGTAAAACCGTTTCGTGTTCTACTATGTTAAGACGTCTGAAATATAAATGTACATATTCTTTCATATTAATTCTCGCTGCTCTATATGTTAGTATTAAATTGCTTCTAACCTTGCAAACCTCAACAAATTCTGGCATATGTATGTTTTACTGTTTCCTATATTTAAGAACAAAAGTTCCAGCTTAGGAGTAGCTGACCGAAATGGTATATGCCATTTGATGATCAAAATCACGCCGAAGTTTCCATTGTTTTAAGTACATTAGAATGTGAAAGGCATCTACTAAGGGATTTTGTCCAAAAGAATTAACTTCCCAATAGACATTCGTGTAAAAGAAATCGTCTACCTTCCTTCATTACAATTCTTTTACCAGCTATAATGACGGCAAAAATAATATCAGAAACTGAATGTCATTAAAGATATCACAAATATTAAATATAAAATGTAATGAATGTTTTATTAGCCTATTTGTTGCAAAGATTATCTGAAAAGAAAAAAAGATGAGAAATGCTACTTTTGTCTTGTATGAATAATACATGAATCACTAAGCGGCTTAGAAAGCTTAGTTGTCAAAAGCAAGCGAGTACCACCTAGTTAGCTTCCAACACGTTTTTGTAAATATTTTAGGCGTCGAGATAGTTTTAAGCAGACATAGACAGACGCCTTTGGCCCATCGAGGATGTGATAGCTGGGGAGAAAGAGAGACGAGCAGACGTAGAATGAAGCAACATACAACGAAGTTACTTTACACAAGGACACATTACATTGCTTGGTTCAGAATTCGAACCCACTACCTTACACTCAGATATTGCACATTCTAACCACTAGGTCACGCGCATTCTTTGGACACACGCACACATACACACAAACATATACAGATTTTTGAGTAATTTAGACGACTGTTTATTCACCGTACCCTGTACACACACACACACACACACACACTCATGCGGCCAAGAAGCAAACTTCTTACCACATAACCACGCCGGCACCTATTGAATGTATATACATACATACACTACGCCCCCCCACACACACTCATAATTATGCATACTTTGTTTGATATCTTGTATATTTTGTATTAAAGTTTTTTTAGGTTTTACTTGTTTCAGTCGTCTGACTGCGGCCATGCTGGGGCACGGCCTTGAAGGGTTTTCGTCAAACGAATCGACTCTAGAACTTGTTTTCTTAAAGCCTAGTACTTATTCTATTGTCTATTTTGCCGAACCTCCAAATTACAGGGACATAAACACACCAACACCGGTCAGCAAGCGGTGAGGTGATGCGGAACACAAAGACACATATATAGATATACACATAGATGCATACCTACACACACACACACACACACACACACACACACACATGACGGGCTTCTTTCAGTTTCTGTCTACCAAATTCACTCACTACACTTTGGTTGGCTCGAGGCTATAGTAAATGACATCAGTCCAAGCTGCCACCCTGTGGGATTGAACCCGGAACAATTTGGTTGAGAAGCAAGCTTCTTGCGAAACAGAAAAACTTACATCCACAAACGTATATGTTTGTCTATCTATCTATCTATCTATCTATCTATCTATCTATCTATCTAATAGTCTATCTATTCATCTGTTTATCTATCTATCTATCTATTTCTCTATCTATCTATCTATCTGTATATTTATCTGTCTATCTATCTATCTATCTATCTATCTATCGATCTATTTATCTATCTATTTATCTATCTATTCATCTGTTTATCTATCTATCTAT
>NC_068984.1:139132456-139140082 GCF_001194135.2 Octopus bimaculoides | reverse complement strand
ATATATATATATATATATATATATACATAAGATAAACACGCACACACACACAAATAATGATATAATTTATATTGACGATAGACGGTATGGAATATTTTTCATGTTATAAAATACAATTTGCTTCTAAAAACAGCAAAACGGAGAAGAAAAAATGACTGAGAAATCAATATCTGTAAAACAAATTAATGAGAATATTCGAAATATATATCAGCAGAATATTTCGCTGGTGTATCAGAACAATTAATAACTTTTAGATAAAGTTATTTCACGAGGAAAGTCTTTACTTCTATCTTTTATATATTTATTTATCGTTGACCGCGCCCATGCTGGGGCATCACCTTGAAGAATTGTAGTCGAATGAATCGATGCCTCTATTTATCTTTCTTCTACGACTAGTACTAATTCTATCGGTTGTCTTTTGCCGAACCGCAAAGTTACGGTGACGTAAGCACACCAACACTGGTGGTTAAGTTGTGGTGGGACACACACAGACATTCTTTTATTCTTTTATTTGTTTTAGTCATTTGACTGTGGCCATGCTGGAGCACCGCCTCTAGTCGAACAAATCGACCCCAGGATTTATTCTTTGTAAGCTTAGTACTTATTCTATCGGTCTCTTTTGCCGAAATGTTAAGTTAGGGGTACGTCAACATATCAACATCAGTTGTCAAGCGATGGCGGTGGGAGACAAGCACACACACACACACACACACAAATATATATACGACGAGCTTCTTTCAGTTTCCGTCTACCAAATCCACTCACAAGGCTTTGGTCGGCCAGAGGCTATAGTACAAGACGCTCGTCGAAGGTGCTAAGCAGTGGGACTGAACCCGGAACCATGTGGTTGGTAAGCAAGTTACTTACCACACAGCCTCTCCTGCGCCTATGTACATATATATATATGTATGTATACATGATACCTTGTTTTGTCCGCGGTGGAATGACTAATAGAATTTACAAACGCTAATATATATACGATTGTTTGTTTGTCTGTCAGTATGCATGGTTGTGTGTATACGTGAATGTGCGATTTTATGCATGTGTAAATAAATCGGGTTGGGAATGGCTATTCAAAGTTGCTGATACAATGATGTAATGGAAAATTATATCTGTTTCTATGCTCAGACTTTTGCTTTTGGTGCAGTAAATTTAATACCCGCAATAGCTGAAACATTAACACCTCTCTCAGAATTATCATAAATACGCATATCTTGTACGGATCTTTGGCAGTGAATTAAAATCAGAAACTATTATGCAATTACTAAGTTTTATCTGTAATTTAGATTATTTATGTAGACGCAGATATGGATTTGTGGTAAGAAGCTTGCTTTCCAACCATGCACTTTCGGGTTACGTCTCGCTGCCTGACACTTTGGGTAGCTGTCGCCTACTATAACCCCAGAGGAACAAAGTTTCGGGGGTGAAATTAGTAGCTGGAAACTGAAAGAATTCTATCGTATGGATGTGTGTATATTTATGTGTATGTGTGTAGTGGCAACCTAAACGGTATTGGTTTGTTTAAGCCCCATAACGTAGCGGTTTCTGGGGAAAAAACCGATGGAATAAGTAATGGAGTCGATTTGTTCTCCTAAAACCCTTCAAGGTGATGCTCCAGCATGGTTGGGAGAGTGTCGGATAACATATTTTGTGGCATATAGTTATGCTTCATTATATTCTAAGTTCAAATCACACCATAGCCGTCTTTGTCCTTTACAATCTTAGAGTCGTTATTATAGGTTATCAGTAGATTTCATTGAAGATCTCCATTTCAAACCAGAGTGAAATTCAAAATTAACCATCCGGTCCCTTTCACTTATAGCTCTCTGCGAGACAATACGTTAAGTGAAATCTCTATGTTGGTATTGTATAGAACTAAGATTTTCAGCCATTTTTCCCAGCACGGATTGTTTCAGGCGAGACAATTTCTCCACAGACCGGAAGACCACGAGCATAACAAAAACAAGGAAGTGTATAATATATAATTTAATTATTACGTATATACTGAATATATAAATCAAAAACAAACTCCAGATTGCTATAGTCAATAAAAGAGGAATAAAATTTTAAACATTTATTCTTTCCATGCGTCCCGGTACCAAAAGACAATGGTGAGGAAAACGAAATCTTCAGACAAAATCTAAACGCTGACGAGTATCAAATGACCGATCTATTTCGGAAGATTCTTCAGCGAAGTGACTATGAATAACTATGAAATTCCTAGCCTGGCAGCGCTCGTGGGAGGATTTCCCATTTGTGATAAACTCTAAAGATTCAAAAGTTAGATGGACCTACGTGAAATACGAGCAGATGATGATATTATCCTGTACATACTTGTTCTGTGCCCGAGCATTATTCACTTCGGCAGTTATTTCTACAAAAAGCTATTGTCGCGTGTAAAGTATATCTAGCTATTGCTGACGAATCCATCATAAAGTGTGAAAGGCCACATTTCTTTAGGGATAGATTCCTGGCTGAAAAATCCTCCAGAACAGATTAGCGCTCAGAACAATCTTAGACAATATGATCGCTCTATCATACCACTGCTTCTCAATAGAATATCAACATAGACGTTCCTCTGACCAGGCTGCTCGGTTTGTAGGAGTTAATAACGCCATTCCATATGGTGGATGCTTAGTTTTGAATTTTAAAAGAGAAAGGCCACCAGTTTTAATCAATATTGTAGCGATGACTACTAATTTCAAGGTTGTAGTGCTTAGCATTATTTTTAAAGAGGGTTAAACAGAGAATTAAATATTTTATGTATGATAACGCTTCTCGAAATAAACCCAGCAATTTTATCACTAACTCCGTCCATATTAACATAATCAACATCATTATACGAACATAAAAACGTTATATGAATGAAAATAAAATGTCGATACATGTGAAAATTACAAGAGCAGCTACAACAGCGACACAGATAATCATGTCAACATAAGATAGAGAAAATATTAAAGTAATGAAAATATAACTGTGGAGGAAAATTAAATGTTTTTGTTAAAAAATTGTTTTGTTGCATATACAAAGATTTGAACAGGTGTGGCTGAATGGTTAAAATGTTCAGTTTGGAAAGACGTTGTCTCGGTACAGTCCTACTGTGTGGCACCTTAGGCAAGTGTCTTCGTCTAGAGACTCAAACCGACAGCTTGTGTATGCTTGTGTGTGTGTGTTCATATGTGTTTGTATGTGGCTTTATACTTCACACAACTTGTAAAAAGATGCTATGAACAGAAATTGCCACAATAAATATCGATAATTAATGAGAAGTGCTGAGAACAATGTCGACGATAATAATTCTTCAGGGCAGTGTACCAACATGGCTGCAGTTTTATGACTGAAATAAATAAATGAGTAAAAGATAATATGTCAGGTGGAGAAAAAGGAAATACAACTCTTTCTGATTTTGTCAGTTAGAAAAATAGCTAACATTTAGGTGTATACACAAAAGAAAGCAGCAGGTTGAATTCAAAACGGATATGACAGATGTGAGGCAATACAATAACCACGCAAGAAAGACTGTCTCTTTTTTGCTTATTAGCTCTCACAGTGGAGGCGCAATGGCCTAGTGCTTAGTGCAGTGGACTCGCGGTCGTAGGATCGCGGTTTCGATTCCTAGACCGAGCGTTGTGAGTGTTTATTGATCGAAAACACCTAAAGCTCCACGAGGCTCGGGCAGTGGGTGGTGGCGAATCCTGTTGTACTCTTTCACCACAACTTTCTCTCACTCTTTCTTCCTGTTTCTGTTATATTTGTATTTCAAAGGGCCACTCTTGACACACTCTGTGCCACGCTCGCGGAATCTCCCCGAGAACTACGTTAAGGGCACACGCGACTGTGGAGTGCTCAGCTACTTGCACGTTAATTTCACGAGCAGGCTGTTCCGTTGATCGAATCAAATGGAAACCTTGTCATCGTAGCTGACGGAGCACCACTATTAGCTCTCATTTTCCTGCTGGTAAGGCAAACGTTTATCTCATAAACTGTAAATCCTGTTTAAGGGCTAAACGTTAGGATCTGTTAACAGAGTTGAACATTTCGAAAACGTTAAGGCGACGGTAATATCGTCTGAGATGACCATTTGGTTTAGCATATATTTCATCAACGAGATTTTTCTGCTGCTTGACATCGGGTAAATGTGAAGAATGAATCAAGATACGACTGTATGTCTACAAGATGATGACGTCATATATGTACGTGATCTGATCAATAAATATCCGGAATGTTCCCATAATAATGAAGCTAATGCATACAGAGTAAAGCCGCTTGGCACAAAATGACCTTACACTCTGCTGCGCATGCGCTCTAACCTTTAACGTTCTAGCTCACTTCAGCTGTTTACAGCAGTGCTTGGAAGGAAGGTATGTAGCATGTGATCATCGTTTTGACCCTGACAGAAAGTTGAGAAGAGAATCTACATCAAATTTTAACAAAAACTTGGCAATACCTGCTCAGAGGCCTACGCGAAGTTTTGAAATAGTTTCCCTCGTTCTTGACACAATCATGGAGATCTTGTGCAACTGAAATCCGAGTGTCTTTTTGGTCAGTTGAAAGCAGTTTTGGCACAAACTTGGAAGACATGCGTCTCATACCCAAATCTTCAGTGATAATGGATTGAACTGAACCATAACTAATTTGCACATCCTCTGCTAACTCACGGATGGTGATTCGACGATTTCCCCTCACAGTTAAACACACATCTGCGATGTTTTATGTTTTTCTCAGTTCTGCTGGTTGTGGGTCTCCCAGAACGTTCGTTAATATCGACAGTTTTTTGGCTATCTTGGAAACGTCTGAACCACTCATACACTTGTGTGCGGCTTATACACTCCTCTCCAAACATTTCCGCAACTTTACGTAGGCCTCTGAGCAGATATTGCCATGAGAACTTTCTCTGTCATGGTCAATGCGATGATGACACGCTACACACATTCCTTCCAAGCACTGCTGTAAAGATCGGAAGGACGTTAAAACTGCGCATGTACAGCAGAATTCAAGGTCAATCTTTGCCGATTGCTTTACTCTGATTGCTTTGGCTTTCTTACTATGGCAACAGTCCGGATACTTATTAATCAGACCTCGTATAGCGATATATCGGATACCCTCGCACAAAAGGCCTGGACAAAGTTTTAGATTGACCGTAGGAAACTTAAGTCTAGATGTTTTCTCAACAGAGAAGGACATTTACACTCACACTGCACTAATTCTATGAAAACAACATCAAACAAATACGAAGAATGCAGTTGCTTTTAATTGTCGCTGTTTGACGAGTCTCAAAACTGGAAAAAGTTGTCTTGCCTAAAGTCATGGGAAAAGATGACTGCGACGGGTCCTGCAGAAACAGCAGCAACAACGACGACGACGACGAGACCAATAACAATGTAGAACAGTAACATCAACACCGGGGTCAACAACAACAACAACAACAACAAGCAGAAAAAGATAACTGTTATAACAAGAACATAAACAAAAACAAGACACTAACAACTATAACAACACCAATAAAAAATACTCTCGCTGTAACTGTTTTTCGCAAGATCGACAAGAAATTGATGGAGTTAAGTAAAGGACAAACAACATACGTATATAAATCAAATATCTGTCTTGACATTTAACTTACTATGTGTTTACATGCTCATATTAGATAGCATGCAATAAACTGCTATAAATTTCCATGAGAAAAATGACAATTCACACAGCATAAACAACCGAATAATACAGATGAATAATCACCATAGAATAAAATCGTACATCACATACATAACTGAAACTCGACACTAGAACGCTAACTACGCACACGACTTACTCTCTATACAAATTACTACCTAAGCGTTCTGATGGTTAGGCGATCCATTTGCTGTCAACACCAGCTAAATGAAAGGCTGGGCATGCCGTGGTTGATGATGCGGAGACATGCGGAGACATGCGGAGACATGCGGAGACATGCGGAGACATGCGGAGACATGCGCTGAGACTGCGATATCTCAGGCGCCTCATAGACGACGGTGAACAGGTTTGGTCGCCGTTTGTGCGGTGCGCTTTCCCACAGCTCGTATCTTGGGCCGAACTGCAGTCGTTGATGAAACAGAATGTGGTAGAGAGGGGCATTATACAGCTAGAAAACTGTTACAAAATAGCCACCATAGAACTACGAAAATACCTACTTCAGAAACAAGGAAAACTAATACAAATAGTCACAAAACACGAACAAAACAAAAGACTGTTTTTACTCTTTCAGGAAGTTGACAAATACAAACAAGAATTCATACTATCTAACAACTATGAAGAAAAGGAAGAAACGACAAAAGCTGTAAAACAAGTGAAATCCAAACTAAAACTAGAACAGCAACAGGTCATGATAAAACGATGGCAATAAAAGCCCCTTCATAGCAAATACTGGGTTAAAAGAAACGCAAAAGAAATGGACAAAGCGAAATCTCAACAATGGTTGAGAAGCTCAGGACTCAAAGCGGACACTGAGGGAGTTTTAACTGCAGCAAAATTACCAAAAACATATAATGAAAAGGAACATAACGTGTAACTTCAGAATAGTTGGAGATGGACAAGAAACAATAAACCATATTGCCTGAGGCTGCCCAGTCCTGGCTGATAATGAATATATTCACAGACGAGTTGGGACCTATATACACTGGAAGCTATGCCAACTCTATGTAATAACAACAGAAAAAAGACGGTACAGGCACACGCCAGAAAAGGTCACAGAAAATGAGAAAGCAACCATACTATGGGATATGCCAATACACACAGATAGAGACGTTAAGGCCAATAGGCCAGATATAGTTGTCAGAGATCATAAAGAGAAAGATACTTTCTAATTGATGTATCAATACCAACAGATGACAACGTTTCTCTAATAGAAATGGAGAAACTTTCAAAATACAAAGACCTGCAAATAGAGGTAATTCGAATAAGGAGTCTAAAAACAGAAAGAATTCCTATCATAATAGGCGCATTAGGTATGATACAAAAATATTCAGACAAATACATAACAAGAACACCGGGACTAATAAATATATTTAACATACAGAAAATAAGACTACTAGGCACCGCATACATCCTACGTAAAAAACTCTTTCAATACAGTAACAAAAAGAGCATCACAACAAACCACAGCACATACCCAAGGCACACAGAGCTGCGTTTGGTAGTGAAGTGAAAGCACGTGATAAAAATAAGACTACTGAATGATAATAATAAAAATATTAATGGAAAGAAGGTGGAGAAGAAGAGGTTGAGCTGTTCTATGGTTAAGATCATTTCAATAAAAATATTGCAATCATTAAATTGTTTTAAACATGAATGTTAAATATCTTCTTTCGTATTTGGCCTCAATCGACGCTGCATATTTTTGAATAAATTGTGTGGGAACAAAAAAATTGTTCGCCATTTTCATGTTCATTATTTCACAATCAAATCAAGTTTTGTGAATGAATTGAGAAAACAAGCAGTTTATTGACACAAATTGTTGTTTTGGCAAATTTGAAACATGGACCAGCATAATATTTTCTGGGCGGAACAAAAGTTAAACATCTTAAATTCTCATACAAAACATGAGTACTTTTCACATGCCACGGGTCGCCAACAATGACTTCTTAAATTTTTCAT
>NC_068984.1:139129296-139131295 GCF_001194135.2 Octopus bimaculoides | reverse complement strand
GTACACACACATACACATATATACATTTATACGACGGGCTTCTTTCAGTTTCCGTCTACCAAATCCACTCACAAGGCTTTGGTCAACCCGAGGTTATAGTAGAAGACACTTGCCCAAGGTGCTACGCAGTGGGACTGAACCCGGAACCATGTGGTTGGTAATCAAGCTACGTACTACACAGCCACTCCATATATATATATCTGACGAGGAGCTATGCCCGAAACGTTATACACTTACTCTTTTTCCCACCTTTACTATGCGTCAAGCTTATACATTCCTTGTGTACGGCCTTTTGACTTCTATTGCATTGTTTTTTTGTGATTCTTAATTTCTAATTTTTGATTTGCCTATATATATGTGTGTGCGTGCGTGTGTGTGTGTATATATATATATGTGTGTGTGTGTGTGTGTGTGTGTGTGTGTGTGTGTGTGTGTGTGTGTGCGTGTTATATATTTACGCATGCTTGGCAGTTGTTGGTATCAACTTTGAGGTGGAATCCAGCTTTTATTATATGAGACGTGAAACGATATTTTCTGGTTCAATCCCTAACAGTCAATGTCTGCCCTGTTTCTTCATAAGCTATTTCCGATGTATAGAACAATCATGAAAGAACCATTACCCTCACGCTGCCATTATAACAATTTAAATGTTTTAGTTGTTTCTCTGACCCTTTCTCTCCTCTTTTTCTCTATCTTTTCCTCTCCTTGTCTCAATATGTACATATATGTTATGTAATATGGTGTTATAAACACGTATCTTCAGTGTACATAACGCAAAGTGTAAACGACGCAAACATATCTATGATGCAAAAATAAAATATGCGCTTGCGCCTAAGCATCCATATTCCTTGAAGAAAAACATAAATACCAACAGCTCAATGTAAATAAGCTGTTGTGAAGGCGCATGGCTCAGTGGTTAGAGCGTCGAGCTAATGATCGCGAGGTTGTGAGTTCGAATCCCAGACCGGGCTGCGTGTTGTGTTCTTGAGCAAGACACTTTATTTCACGTTGCTCCAGTTCACTCGGCTGTAGAAATGAGTTGCGACGTCACAGGTACCAAGCTGTATCGGCCCCTTTGCCTTTCCCTTGGATAATACTGGTGGCGTGGAGAGAGGAGACCGGTATGCATGGGTGACTGCTGATCTTCCATAAAACAACCTTGCCGGACTTGTGCCTCGGATGGTAACTTTCTAGGTACAATCCCATGGTCAGTCATGACCGAAGGGGGTCCCAGCAATAGAAATAGCAAATAATAAAATGAAATAAAGTATTAAAATAAAATAAAGGAACTTAAGTAGAAGATATACACCATTGTTGTTGTTTGTTCCTTCTCGAGCCATGCTTGTCTCATAAGGGCCGGTTTCTCGGTTTCATTGGCGCATAGCTTCCCCACCTGGACAGGACGCCGGTCTGTCACAGTTGAGCTGCCAGATGCAGGAAGAAGGAGTGAAAGAAATCTATGGCAAAAGAGTCAACAGAAGTTGGTCATTACCTTCTACCGGAGCCGTGTGGAGCTTAGGGTGTTTCGCTCATAAACACACTCATCGCTCGTGCTGAGATTCGAGCCCGTGGCTCTAACCACTAGACCATGGATCCGTGTAGGACATGTTTTTATATCAACCGCTCAGCTACTACAATTCATTTATCACATAGACAAACATTTTCATCGTTGACAAAGATATTTTATAGCTGACGGCATTAAAAAGTTTATTCGCTTAGAAGAGAGAATATTTAGGTTTTCCTTATATTTCAATAAATAAATTAATCAATTATTTAAAATGTTTGTTTGGTGCATTTAGTCTTTGAAATTATCGTCACGTAAGATAAATTTCATTAAATATCCCTTTTAGCTATAAGCTGGAAACATTTATTGTATTAGCATAGAAATATAACATTAGAGTTGGCTGACACTAGTTTTGATTTCCACCACTATCATCACCACCACCACTACTGCCACAATAGAAGAAGAAGAAGAAGAAGAAGAAGAAGAAGAAGAAGA
>NC_068984.1:139123979-139129286 GCF_001194135.2 Octopus bimaculoides | reverse complement strand
AGAAGAAGAAGAAGAAGAAGAAGAAAAAGAAGAAGAAGAAGAAGAAGAAGAAGAAGAAGAAGAAGAAGAAGAAGAAGAAGAAGAAGAAGAACACGAACGTAGAAAGAAAAGACGAGGAAGAAGGGGTAGAAGAAGAAGAACGTAGAAAGAGAAGGTGAAGAAGGATAAGAAGGAAAAATAGAAGGGAAGAAGAAAAGAAAACTGAATAAAAAGAAGGAAGTGGAGTAAGGGGATAAGAAGATGGATGAGAAGGGGGGAGACGAATTAGTGAAGTAGAAGGGAGGAAGCGACGGAGAAGAAAAGAGGAATAGGCGGAGGAAAATAATGATGGTTTCAAATTTTAGTAAGAGCGCCATCGATTTTAAGGGAAGGAGTAAATCGATTATATCGACCCCGGTGTTTAACTGGTATTATTTTATCGACCCGAAAAGATGAACGAGAAACTCGGCCTTCGCGAAATTTGAACACAGAACGTAAAATCGGAAAAAAATACGTCTACATTTTGTCCGGCATGCTAACAATTCTGTCATTTTGCTGCATCAAAAGTATTTAACATTATATAATGATAATATTCAATGGAAAGATGATAATGATGATAAAGAGACAGGAGAAATGGACCTTTAGGAAGGTATTGATATTGAGAAGGAATGCTGATAAAAGCAGTTGTTAGATATTGATGCCTTAGCGAAAAGCCAGTACTTCCTTTTTTAAACCATGACTTATTATAATCTTACTTACGTCTCTGTGTATCATTAATTTTGGACGTGGATATGTAAAGAAGAAACGAGGCCAGGTGTTGAGATTTATGGGCGTAGTTTGACACACCTGCCAATCAAATGGGCGTCCGCTAAAATTATGACTTCGTTTCTAAGTAGCTTTTTTTTTGGTTTTCGTTTCTTGAAGCGCAAACACTGGAGAGACGAGATTAGTTTTAACCCTTTGCCGGTCCTGTGCATCATAAGTCATACATTGAACATATTTCCCTGGCGTGCATGTACCATATATGTCGACACGAAAGGGTGAAAGAGTGAAAGGCAAAGACGACCTCGGCGGAATTTGAACTCAGAACATAACGGCAGACGAAATACCGAGAAGCATTTCGCCCGGTGTGTTAACGTTTCTGCCAGCTCGCCGCCTCAAACTGTATGAAATGCCGTCATATCTGTATATCTAAATGTACGCATTTATGTGTGTGTGTGTGTGTGTGTGTGTGTGTGTGTGTGTGTGTGTGTGTGTGTGTGTGTGTGTGTGTGTGTGTGTGTGTGTGTGTGTGTGTGTGTGTGTGTGTGTGTGTGTGTGTGTGTGTATGTGTGTGTATGTGTGTATGTATGTATGTATGTATGTATGTAGTTGAAATTTACAGAAAAACAAAAGACGAAGACAAGTGTATAAACAACAAATAGGTGCTTTAGTTTAATGCTCGGGAAGGTGAGGAAGTCCTTTACGTTTCGAGCCTACGCTCTTCAACAGAAAGGAACACAGAAATAAACAGAGAGAATAACAAAAACTAATGGAGCTGCCGATCAATGCGTACATGGATGCATGTATATAGGTAGGGAGGTATATATGCGTGCAAATATATATGTGCATATATATGTATGTGTGTCTATGTATTTATGTTTGTTCCCAGCACCACCGCTTGCAAAGCGGTGTTGGTTTGTTTACGTTCCCGTCGTAAGCTAACAGTCTGGTGAGAGAAATCGATAGTAACAGATGAACTGCAATGTGTCGACTATTCATGTCAATGTTTCCTCTCTGTCTGATTATACAGTTTATGTGTTACATTCAACGGTTCCAATTCCCTGCGGTGGAGGCTTCTACTTGGGGAATCCACCGATACACATCAGCAGACTCTTGCACAGCACGGCAACATCTGCAAGATCAACATTTGAACTGCAAGGGATATCCTTTAGCATTGTACAACCCACAGTCTCTCTTTCTCTTACACTGTAAATTGAGTCAGATCCTAAGCTAACATTGAACTCTTTGACTTCAATTTTCTCAGCGTAAACAGGCTGTTTTTGTTGTAATTCTTCTTCTTCTTCTTCTTCTTCTTCTTCTGCTGCTGCTGCTACTGCTGCTGCTGCTGCTGCTGTTGCTATGCAGAACAGCGTCCTATTAGAATAATTTGTCTGAACATGATTCACATGCAGCCATCGATGTCTAAGTATTCAAGAGAGAAATTAATGACACCGATATTATCAGTGCCGTGGAGCCTAGGAAGGTTATGGTCACAGCCCATCTGTCTCCAGAACAAACCAATAAAAACAATAAATAATAATAATTCGCGTATCTTTGAGTTATTAAAACAAATTCGTTGAGTTTTTTTATTTTATTTTATTTGGCGTTCCATCGTCATGTGTGCGAAGAGGTAAAAATCCATTTAAATTTCAGAAAATGCTAAACAAAGGTTGTGAGAAAATAGAGCAGCAACAAATTTTCAAAAATAAAAAATCGAAAAAGAAAAGAAACAATAAAAGGCAACGATCACGTGTTTATCTACAAACTCGTAAGTACAGTTTCTAACTACAAACTGTTAAATATACACTCGTTTATAAACAAACAACTAAATAACCAAAAACTCACACCCATAAAAGAGAACATATATACTTGTAAGTACGCTTTTTTATTATATACACTCGTTTATAAGCAAACAACTAAATTATCAAAAACTCACACACTTCAGGTGACTCTCTCGTGACATCCAGCAACATCAAAAACTTGGTGGAAAATGTAAAACAACAATATAAGCTGGGCTACTCACACAAACAGCAGAGTCAACACGGCTCACAGAATGTGTTCCTGGATTCTCGGAACTTTCCAGTTGAGAGATATCCACACCATTATCCTTCTAACCTCCACTTTTGTCCGACCCCCACCTTGGATACTGTTGTCCACTGTGGTCTCTTCATACGAAACAAAGCATCATGATAGGTGAAGCATCCCAAAGATCAATTACAAAAAAGCTAGATGACATGACAGGCCTTGACTATTGGGGTCGACCCAGGTGGTGTTATAAATTTAGACCCGGCCTGGACTAATACTGGCCGACACCTATCAAAATATCAAAGTATCATACATACGTACGTACGTATACACACACACACACACACACACACACATATTTCTTATGCAAAAAATGACTTAATTGTCCGAAACTTCGAAGTCACTCCCAACAACATTCTTGTATAAGAACAATAAATATGTACTCTACTAAATTATAGAGTGACACATCAGATTAATGTAAAATTGTTTTTACTATAACTTAACATAAGAAACATTAATATATATATGTGTGTGTGTGTGTATGTGTATGTCTATGTATGTAATTATGTATGTATGTATGTATGTATGTATGTATATGATTCCATAAACGTTTGCAGTATTTCTATAAGCTTCCATGTTTGTGTCCGTGTGCGAAAGTATGTATATGCATAAATCAGTGCCAAAGAGCGTGGGAGTGCTACAGCGCATGCGTGTGTGTGTGTCTTCGTACTCTTGTATGTACATTTATTACATACGAACAGGAAAGCTTTGATAACTTTCTAAAGATGTCTATAATATAATCATATATTTTTTTTTTATTGTATTCGCAAATTATTTCTTAACGGTCCCCAATCTCTTTAGATGACACTCCTCGAAAAGAAACCTAATTCAATATATCTTATTTGATATACAGAATCCTTTACAATACAATATATATATATTTCCATTGCTGCTACCAAGTCCTTTGAATCTATTCATTCTCATCATAGACGAATACGATCTCACTGGAGCAACAGCACAATGCAATAAGTGAATTGTGTTATGTGCAAGATACATTAATAACTCTTTTGGTTATACTAAAATATATTTTGCAAATGCTAATAGAAAAAAGCTTGGGATCTTGTGAAATTGTATGATGGACCACACCAATCTTAAAATAAATTTAAACGTCGCAGGAAAGCGATGCCTCGTTCTTCATTATTACATAATTGCATGGCAATGCATTGGCAGAAACGTTAGTCATATTCATCATGTGTTTTAGTTCAAATCCCACTGAAATCAAGATTGTCTTTTGTCGCACTGGAAACAATAAAGTATTGTGCACATACAAAGGACATCGCACACACATACATACACACACGAAACTGTCTACACGCTGTCTGCTTCAATCTGTGTGAGTGTCACTCTCTCTCTCTCTCTCTCTCTCAGTGTCAGTCTTTATGTCCCTGTGAGTCTCTCTTTAGCTAAGCTCTCTCTTTCTCTCTCTGTGCCTCTGTCCCTCTTGTTTGCTGCATCGTAATCTTCATATATACACTTAAAATGCCTTCAGCTTGAAAGAATCGTTGCACTCACCAACATTCACACCTTGACTACTTTGCTCGTCTGCGTTTTGTTTAATTCAGTATAAAGCTGTTGAGTATTTCGCGGCCCATTAAATGGTGGCCATTAAATCGAAACTGTTGCTACTATCGAAGGTTGTTAGAATGAGACGTAATAGTTTATGTTTGTCGTTATTGTTTGATGGTTCTCAGCAGTGTAATCGTTGAGTGGAGTGGCGTGGATATCGGTTACGATCAAGAGATGGAAAGTTATAAGTTCGTATTATGAAAGATTAGCCTTTGTAAATAAGTGCCTCTAGGCCGGTATTTTTTCCAATTTCGTGATTCTTGATATTTGGTGGTGTTGGTAGATAATGGCGAGTGTTATTCCTCTTTCAGTCCCTGAAAGTTTCAGGTGTTTGTTAGTTTTTTTTTTTTCAGGGTCGAAGGTTTTTAAAGATTTAGGGCTTTCTTACTGATTAATTTTTATTGCTTTTTGACGGCGCAGGAAGATTGGACTGGTGGGGGGATGACATCACGTCGGCGAGTGAGAAGAAAGGTTTCCCTCTTTTTCATGCTGTCAGTGATAGAGGTCAGACGTGGCGAAGAGAGGTCGTGACAACGTGGCGAAGAGAGGTCGTGACAACGTGGCGAAAGAAGGTCATGTTAACAAGTGAACAATCTGCCGGCGATACACGATTTGCAAGTCGAGGTAAGAACGACTTTATTTCCGTGCCTTTAAACTACCCTGACAGAAGGAAGGGTTGTAAACTACGGTCGAGGTGGACGATTGTATGTGCTTTGTAGGTGATCGTTCATGTCCTCTTTGAATGCTTCTCCAAAACAAGCGGACATTAGGTAACAGCAAAATCTCTCCCAATCGGACAAACTCAAGAAAGCCAACAGTCCTGACGATTTCTCTTTCGTTCTTCTCAGTGTGTACGCATTCTCTCTCTCTCTCTCTCTCTCTCTCTCTCTCTCTCTCTCTCTCTCTCTCTCTCTC
>NC_068984.1:139122784-139123860 GCF_001194135.2 Octopus bimaculoides | reverse complement strand
TCTCTCTCTCTCTCTCTCTCTCTCTCTCTCTCTCTCTCTCTCTCTTTGTCTCTCACTCTCTCTTTCACTCTCTGTGTCTCCCCCATTGTTCTTCTATCTGTCACTGTCTCTCTCTCATTGCTCTCTCTCTCTCTCTCTCTCTCTCGCCCACTTACACACTCTCTCACTCACACCGTCTCTCCTTCTGCTATATTCACTAAACTTGTTACGTTCGCTGAAAACAAGGATTTATCCAAAGACATAAGCAAAGTCTCCAAATTGTGTATGATTTAAAGCAACGACTAAGTAGACAGCCACGGGTCGCATTCCACTTTCATTACATAACAACCTTTTCCCAATCCATGAAAACGTAGAAGATGCTTTTCAAAATTCAGTCGTCTTACACACTTTTCTCTCTCAGGCATTAACGATCGGTAAGCTGCTTAACTAACAACCTATATAACTTGGCGCAGTATTACATTTTCCTAAGGCGATATTATTATAAACCTAGACTTGTAAGGCAGTGGTCTATTATGATATAGAATATAGATCACAAAACAACGTGTAGCACGGACATAACACGATCCGTGCATCGTAATTTATAAATTGTAAGCATTTATATGTATGCGTGTATGTATGTATGTATGTATGTGTGTGTGTGTGCGTGTGTACGCATATATATATATATATATATATATATATATATATATATATATATATATATATATATATATATATATATATATATATATAAATATCTATGCATATATATATATATATATAAATCATATAAAAATATAAGCTTATATAAATCATCTATTATAAATGCGTGAATGTAGACATGCTAGCATGCGTACGTGCGCGCATGCGTATCTGCATCAGATTATATGGTTATTCAAAGTGTTTCTATTAGGAATCATTCACTGGACGTTTGATATTTCTTCTTCATCTGACACAGAGACATATAAACATACATACATAAGTGCATCACAAATTCATATTTATACAAACGAGCCCGGAGACATGCATTTGGAAACACACACACACACACACACACCTGTATATATATATATATATATATATATATATATATATAT
>NC_068984.1:139114125-139122457 GCF_001194135.2 Octopus bimaculoides | reverse complement strand
ATCAAGACACTGTAAACAGATATCTGAAATTGAACTTCAAATCACGGTTGTACTAGCAGAGATTTTATGTCAATGCAAACATACGTAAATGTTGCTAGCTGTCACGATGAAGAAAAAATAAATTTAAATGGTTGACCAAGTCATATTTACATTTCAGAAAGAAAAAAAAAACTGCAATTTCTACATGAATGTGTCACAGAAAGAAACTCTATATTTGTGAGTTCAAAACTAACTTTCGATTCTTCTTGAAGCTATGTTATTTGAAGTACTTTATTGACATAGCAGACAAATCTCTTGCAAACCTTACAAGCGTCGGGGAACTTTTTTAACCACTTATCCCCAAATATATTTATTTACGCCGACGTTACCCACTTCATTTGAAAGGAAGAAAATCATAGATTCTTTGGCTTCAAAAGGTTTATTGAAGCTGTTTTATTGAATCTATTTATATGAAGCTATTTACGCGTCCATTACATTGGACAGATGCAGTTTTGGCAGAAAATAAACTTGTTTCGTAACAAGAAACACGATCTTTATATAGTTTTACTCATGTCTAATGAGTCCTCATTACCCCCAAGAATTTCATTTTTACCCCATTGGTTAATCAAGGTTAGAGAAAGATGTGCATGTAGGTGTGATTACTAACGCACATTGGTTAATCAAGGTTAGAGAAAGATGTGCATGTAGGTGTGATTACTAACGCACATTCTATAAATGCTGTTATTGTTTTTGCTGAATAAAATTTATTGAAAAAAAGCTGCAATAGTTATGCACCAATCTAATATACGTTTGTTTGTTTTTTTACGCTGGAGCATCGCCTTTAGTCGAGCAAATCGACCCCAGGACTTATTATTTGTATGTAAGCCTAGTACTTATTCTATCATTCTCTTTTTGCTGAACTGCTAAGTTACGTGCACGTAAACACACCAGCATCGGTGGTCAAGCGATGTTGAGGGGACAAACACAGATACACAAACATATACACACACACATAAATATATATACATGCATATATCCGACGGGCCTCTTTCAGTTTCTGTGTACCAAATCCACTCACAAGGCTTTGGCGGGTCGGCCCGAGGCTATAGTAGAAGAAATTTGCCCAAGGTGCCACTTAGTTGGACTGAACACGGAACCATGTGGTTGGTAAGGAAGCTACTCCTGCACCATATAAATATATGCGAATTGCATATATCAATCCCTGTACTTGTCTGCCTCTTTATTCCATGGCCCCCGAAACGATGAAAGGAAAAGTTAATCGCAGCAGAAGTTGAACTCAGAACATAGAGAACTGGAAAGTGGGAGAAATATTGCTAAGCATTTGACCCGAACCTCATTACATGTTTTGAATAATTACACTTATTTTTATAGAACCGCCCCCCCCCCGCACGCACACACACATACACACGCACACACACGCACGCACGTACGTAATGCATAAGCACATACACTCTCAAACATCGTTATACACACGCACACGCACACACACCCGCGCGCGCATACATATATTCTATATGTTTGATGCTTTTTGCGATCCTGTATGTGCATTGTCATGAAAGCATAAAAGCATGCTTTGAATAATAATAGCTAATTTGTAGACAAATGACATTCCATACCTACATACATACATACATATATATATATATATATAATTAGGTTCCTGACGCGTTGCCTTCGGCTAAAATACTAACACCGTATCAGAAAAAATACATAAAAATAAAAACCTAACGTACTTCGGAGAATAAACAATAGACTAAAATATGTGATGGTATCGATATGGATTGACTAATATATTTTGGGAAAGTATACCAGCGTCATTACAGTTCAGTGAATGATATCAGTAAAATGTAAAAGAATAATGTATGTTATATTACAGCTGAGAGCTTTAGACTGGCATACAGGGTAAAGAGCATAACGAAAATATCTTTATTTAATTCTGGCAATTCCGTCACAGTTCAATTCCCATTTGGTTTCAAATTTGCTTTATATCTTACTGGGATTGAAAAAAATACGTGCTAGAAATCGATGATTATAAACTAAGTCATCGACTAAAATCTATTCTTATAAACTACACTCGTTCCCCTATAAACTGGCCAATAGATGAGTGTAGATTTTAGAGATAGTTTTCTCGGTTTTTGACATAGTGAAAACCTGAAATATAATCCATGGATAATATAACTGGTAGGGTGCCATATCGATTCGAATTACATCAATTGTAGAAATGTAAACCATGTAGGCATAGGAGTGGCTGTGTGGTAAGTAGCTTGCTTAACAACCACATGGTCCGGGTTCAGTCCCACTGCGTGACACCTAGGGCAAGTGTCTTCTACTATAGCCTCGGGCCGACCAAAGCCTTGTGAGCGGATTTGGTAGACGGAAACTGAAAGAAGCCCATTGTATATATGTATATATATATTTGTGTGCGTGTATATGTTTGTGTGTCTGTGTTTGTCCCTGCAATATCGCTTGACAATCGATGCTGGTGTGTTTGCTTCCCCGTAACTTAGCGGTTCGGCAAAAGAGACCGATAGAATAAGTACTAGGATTCCAAAGAATAACTCCTGGGGTCTATTTGCTCGAGTAAAGGCGGTGCTCCAGCATGGCCACAGTCAAATGACTGAAACTAGTAAAAGAGTAAAGGAGTATTTAGACCGAAATTAACTCCAAAATACAATATATTTATTAAATAAATTTTAGAGCTGTTCAAATATATTTGACCAGTACAAACGCCATTTTCACTGCAATTTGTTATGGATAAAAAAAATCTCGATTGAGACAAAAGGTCGTAAGACAGTACGGGCTGGTAGATGCATTTCTAGCGTTTTGAAATACATAAAATGTCACCTCTCTCAGTACAAAGTCGACTACCATGTCTTAATTTCATTGAGTGGACTTCCATTAATTAATGGGTATTTATGCAACAGAGCCTGGAGGTAAGATAATTTCCGACCTAGACATAGAGGTACGAACGTAAATATTATGGGGTTTGATCTGCGTTTCATTTCTTTTGATAGCTTGTCAAACTTTATAATAACTAATATAACGATCCTCCGCGGGAAACTAGAAACTGTGCTAAGAACCCCCATCGGCACCTCTACGAACTTGCTCGACTCAACTAGAAAAGAAAACAAAAGCAAAAGCAGCCATTTCCCCTTCAAATCAAGATATATGAGGTAATATGATCCAAGTGCCACAATGATTGGGAAGCTGATATGCATGGTCTCAGCTGCAATACATTTGTGTTGCCTCCAGAGATTTCCAACAACTTAGCTTATTTTAGATCGCAATTAAGGATGACGAGAGGTCCCCTCCGGAGTTCCACTGGAGTAAGACTAGGTACCTCATACATTCAGCCTAATTGCAAAGAGCGACGAAGTCTTCGAATCGTTGGAATCCATTTGCTAACTGGAAACGAGCTGACGTAAGAATTTAGAATGAGATCACCATGTATTATAAGAATTATTCGTAAATATTGATTTCAAATTTTGGCACAAGGTCAGTAATTTTGGCTGACGGGGTAGTCGATTACATCGACCCCAGTTTTCATCTGGTACTAATTTTATCGACCCCGAAAGGGGCGAAAGCAAAGTCGACCTCTGCGGAATGCGAACTTACGATGTGAAGACGGATGAAATGCCGCTAAACAGTTTCCCCCGCATGCTAACAATTCTGCCTGCTCGCTGCCTTATTATCATTAAATAGTAACGAAATAGGGCGGCGAGTTAGCAGAATCGTTACTGTGCCGGACAGAATACTTTGCGGCATTTTGTCCTTCTTTACATTCTATGATTAAATGCTGCCAAGATCGACTTTGCCTTTCATCAGATCGGAGTCGATAAAAATGTACCAGTTGTGCACTGGGTCGACGTATTCGCCTTAAGCCTTCTCCGAAATTGCTGGTTTTGTACCCGAATTTGAAACCAATATTAATAAGCAAAATTTCTTATATCGGAGAATCTAAGATAATGATAAATAAGTCTAATTATCTATTACACAAAGCTGAATATAACCTATATCTTGAGAGAGCAAACCCTTTCTTCTTACAACTCCATATGCTAATCATAAAAGCATGTTATTATGAATAATTACTGGTGACTTGTGGGCAAATCTAAATGTTCTAGAAGCATTTCTTTACATCTTATATGAACAGATACAAAATATCAGCACACATATAATAATGAGAACCATGATGCACACGGAATATACACATATATACAAAACAAATATGCGCACACATACGCAAAGCAAAGACATGATCGTTAATACACTGTGTTTACATGCACATGTATGATAACACAATAATGCGAGTTATAATGCACATACACAGAGAGACTCACACGTATATGATAATTTGATCATACACATTCAGTACAAATAGGCACACCCATATGCACCTACATGATGTGTACAATAATTAATGTCATTTAAATGGTTATTAAAATACTATTAGTTCAGCAACTCTATATAAAAAATTTCATCTAATTAACTGCCTTTTGCGGCGTTATATAAAGAGAAAGCAGTGGGCGGTAACGAGAGTGTGTGGTGGCTGTTAATATATTTTGATTGTGCTGGTTAATGGTTGAAGTAGGCTGAAAGAAATGAAAAAGTAACTTACTAATAGTGGCTGTGGGGTATAGTATTAATCGAGATATTATTCACGCTAGAAGTGATACAAATATGTTCGATCAACTGACTTACTAGCTCATTGATTTAGATTGTCAGTGGCTGAGCATTCATTCTACGGACATGCGCACACTTAAAGTAATATTCAGTCAAATTAAAGCCATTTAAAATACTAAATAATGTTGAAATAAACTAGACTCCATTCAGACAAATTTGGGGCAAATATAAAATATAATTACAAATTTAAAACATCTATTGCTCGCCATAGTATTCCACTTACAAGCCATTTACTGCTACCTCAAATAAAGTGGTTAGATATTAATTTATTTCTGAGGCTCAGAGTCCAGAAATTTGGTTAAGGGTGGAATGCTCCCAGAGTAGCTTCAGTGTTTTTCCTGGTTATCATTTTATTAACATTGGACAGATAAAAGGTAAAGGTAAAATTGACTCTAATCCCTGTCAGTGGAGTTTTCAATTTAAAATATAGTGGGGTGAAACTGAAATATGATAATGCGTAAAGGCCAACAGCCTACTGTCTCATCATGGTTAAATGCACAATAACCAAGCCACCACGTTAAGGAATGATGTGAAATAAGCTCGGTACAAAAGGTGACCAGGTTGTGCACTTTATTACAGGTACAATTTATCATAAGGTCACATACTTAATACAGGATGAGCCAAACATCATGCACAAAATAAGTTCTATACGGTCCGGAATTGTCAGACATGCTTCAATTTTTCTAAAATTAAATAAAATAATAATGAATACACACATGCTTATACATGATGAACAATATAATAATAAGAAAAATTATAATAGAAATATTAATATTTCTAAGTCTCTCTAAAGGAGACTACGGCAGCGGTACTGGATATCAATAGTTATCGCCAAGCTAACATGGCAGTCCAAAAAATAGGACGAATTCTGCCGTTGATTAGCTCCAAGAGGCCATCGCCTCTTGCTAGCTATGTGACACACGAAACCTGTGTCCTTTATAACCTTCGAACAGGGGAGGTAAGCCGCTTCCCCTTGCTGGTCTGGCATCTACAGACTAGTTTCGAGGTATTACCTCTTATAAAAATTATAATGTAATACAAATAAAATGTCAACTGTTTTGGTCTTTGACTTTTGACTCACCCTGTCAATTGAGCCTCTCCTCCCCTACTCACAAGGCTTATTCAATTAAAATGTTATCCCCACTTTCTTGCCATTTAAGTTCAAATCTCATCAAGTTTAACTTGTCTCTTTCTGATAAAACAAAGACATGATTTCGCTGTTACCATCGACCGCAGAATTGGGTTAGTAGAAATTTATATTATCGAACTCCGAACGGAAGTACAACTTTTAAAAGTTTTTTTCTGAAAATGAATAAAATTTAGAAGGTAATGTTCGGCAATCGTTTGTCCAGCGCTGTAAAACGAGACATTAGAATAAGTCATGTCAAAATGGACGCCTGGTTTCAATCCAGGTAGAATTCATTTTCATGTCGTTTACACCAGAACCACGTGGACATCACGCTATCCGATTCTAATACACTAGGATGTAATGCATGCAAACAAGCAACACAAGACCAATCATTAATATTCACAGCTGTTTCATACGTAAAAAGATCAGCAGACATAAGGAAGAAACACAATTATATACGTATGATGGTGAATCGATGAAGACACGTGACATTACAGTCTAGAGGCAAGACGACACCAGAAAACATACACTTGCATAGTGAGATCTGAAAATAAGAAATGATTGATACAGATATATATACACCCAAAATACACACTCGGACAAATAGCATCGACTACATACATGTTCACAAACTCATATAAGCGCACATACATACATATACAAACGCATAAACACTCATTCACGTTCGGACGTGCATTGAATCCTTTTCTATTTGTGCGTCTAGCATTTTATCGATGGTGGTGAGATGGCTTCTGCTTCCACCTCCCACAACTAGACTCCCAGTCTCACTAACATCTTCATAATCAATACTCTCAAGGCATCATCTCCATCAACATCATCATCCTCATCGTCATCATTATCACTGACACCGCTGCCACTATCGCTGTCACCATCACCACCCCTCCCCTACAACCAAACTATCATTATCGTCATCGTTGTCATCGCCAATAAGGGTGGCGGCAACAATATGATTTTGCTAACATTATCAGCTTTATAATCAACATTTCCATAACCACCACTGCCAGCGCTACTACTACTACTACTACTACTACTACTACTACAAATAATAATAATAATAATAATAATAATAATAATAATAAAAATAATAATAATAATAATAATAATGATAATGATAATAATAATAATAATAATAATAATAATAATAATAATAATGATAATAATAATAATAATAATAATAATAATAATAATAATGATAATAATAATAATAATAATGATGATAATAATAATGGTAATAATAATAATGATAATGATAATAATAATAATAATAATAATAATAATAATAATAATAATAATAATAATAATAATAATATAGTCAGCATCCTAATCATCTATTACTTTCTTGACCAGCAGAGCCAGAATCTTTCCTTTCGATCATCATAATCTATCATGACTATTGCCACTATCAATAAAGATCTTCATCACGATTTATAAATCCCCCACAATTATCCGCCTCCACCATCACAGCCAAAATTATAACCATCGAGTGATCAACTATAATCAGAATTTACAATCATCACCATCGAGAAAAAAAAACAAAACAAATATTATTGCGACAACCCCAAGCGTCGACTCTGTCATCTCCATCATTCACATCAACGCTGTCACCACCAACACTACGATGAAGCTTCGACATGTAACTCACATTCACAACCATTATCTCTTCCATTGCAATTTTAACAACCAGTTAGTATTATACGTTTATTTTCACTAATGTTGTAGAAATGAAAACTGGTCAATCTTACGCCTCTCTCGGGATTGTTATCAGTGCAAATAACATGAGACAGCGTCAACAGAACATCATAACTTTGCTTCGGATCATTTTCATTCTTAAGAAAATTTTTTTCTTGCTTCCTAGACTGCCTGCCCGGTCTTCATAGTGTATGAGTGACCGAGAGCATAATATTCCCTATGAAAGGGACACCGTTTCTTTATAAGATTCAAGGCCAGCAATTATGAAGGGAGCGAAAAAAGTCGATTATATCAACAGAAATATTTTACTATTTTTAAATCTCACAACGTGAGATATTCAGCAACAGTAGTTTATAGTAAATATTGTTTGCGAACATAACATGGCAGTCCTGGTTTAGGATTAATGTTGTTGTAATTTAGCCCTTTTTCGAAAATATAAGGACACAGATCGTGTCGTATAACCAGTTGGAGACGATGTCTCCTGGAGCTAAATTACAGCAACATTAGTTCTAAACCAGGACTGCTATGTTATGTTGGCAAACAATCATTACTACAAACAGAAATATTTGACTGGTACTTTTATTTGATCGACCTCGAAAGCATGAAAGGCGAACTTGATCCTGGTGAGATTTTAACCCAGACCTAAAAAGTAAAGATCCAGAGGAAAGGACGCTAAGCATTTTGTCCGACGTGCTAACGATTCTCCCAGCTCGGTGCCTTACCATTTAGTCGCCTATTTCAACGATTTTCAGATCTATTTCTTTCCACACTAGGTTTGTGGTGTGTGTATATATACATATATATATATATATA
>NC_068984.1:139108603-139113992 GCF_001194135.2 Octopus bimaculoides | reverse complement strand
ATATGTATATATATATATGGGAGAATATACAAATAATAACAACAGACGAGGACAGGTGGTGTAAATAACAAAAGTATATATTAGTATGACGCTCGGGAATCCGGAAAGTCTTTGACGTTTCGAGCTACGCTCTTCAACAGAAAGAATACGGAGACAAGGAGAAAAACAATATATATGTACGTATGTATGTGTGGTTGTGCACAGATAATTCCTTCTAATTTCGGGGCAAGGTCAGCAAGTTTTAGGGGAAGTCGATTAAATCGACTCCTTTGATTCGCTGGTGCTTATTTTATCGACCCTGAAGGGATAAAGAGCGATCTCAGCGAAACTTGAACCCCGAACGTAAAACCAGAAGAAATGTCGCTAAGCATTTTCGTCAGCGTGCTAATATTTCTGCCAGGCCACCGTTTACAATCACCAGCAACAATCTTTTCTACTCTAGGCCCAGGATCTGAAATTTTGACTGAATGGTTAATCAATTGCATGGACACCAGTCCTCCTCTAGTTCTTATTTTATCGACTCCGAAAGGATGAAAAGCTAAGGTGACCTCAGTGAAATTTGAGCCCAGAATGCAAAGCTAAAAGAAATAGCATTTTGGTTAGCGTGCTAATAATTCTCCATACTTGTCGCTTACAATGGCCACCCATAATGCTATCGCAAATATTTAATCATTATCGTCATTATGTTCAATACGACCTCACGCTCTTCTTCTAATGACGCATCCACTACATTTACTATCACACCCCATATCTCGCTTACCAGCTCCACGACCATTTCGTCTACTTCTGCTATTGTCAATATGTCTACCATAGACATTATTGTTGTCGCTGTTACTTCTGCTTTTGCTTTTGTTCTCGTTAAGTGCTAGGTCCTGATCGATGTTCAAAAGGCCTTCCCCTGTGTCCGTCTTTTTTTTTTTTTTTTTGCATTTCAGATCACATCATCCATTGATATTTCTTCTTTGTAAGTCAGCAAAGCTGTCATTTTAAGAAGATATATTAACCATAAATAGCAAATCTCGTGAAACTCAAGATACTCCATTGTTGCCTCGAGAGTACACCAGGCTTTGTATATGCGTTATTCAATTGTTTAGAAGTTTCGCCCACACTTATGAAGCAACAGCCACAGCAGAGCAGCAGTCTTCAGTTTCAGTAACACTGTCAATATAGTATCTTATTATTATGACAGTAGTATAATCACTATAGTACAATAAGCAATTCAGTTCCCATCCGCACAAGCGAAAATTGACCGATACGATATTTTCAGTTAGTCATAAGTATTCACGCTCTCCTTTAAGAATATAGTAATACATTTTCATTACCAAAATCATAAATAGTCTAGTGCACGGATTGGATATTATCTTAAATGTTTCTATAAACTTGTATCGTTAATATGACTTATTTTTAATGACGATCCGAGCTACAGGCTTCTCTACAATATCTGCTGGCAGCTTTTGAATATTCACAACTTCACACTCTATGATCACAAGGACATATTAAAATCCGCAAGCCTTGATAAACCACTCAAATACTAACAAACAATTGACGGAGCTGTAGTAATTTTAACTACAGATTCTGTATAAAAACTAAATACCGAATTTTATGATAAATATCAATGAATCTTCAGAGATATTGACTATATTAGTTATCAGCGTAAGGCGGCGAGCGGACAGAATTATTAGCAAGTTCGTCCTCACGGTCTGAGTTCAAATTGCGCCAAGGTTGATTTTGACTTTCATCCTTTCGGAATCTATAAAATAAGTACCAGTTTAGCGGTGTGGTCCATGTAACCGACTTATCTCCGCCCTCGAAATTGCTGGCCTTGTGCCAAATTTTGAAACCGGCATGGGTTATTAGCGTACCATCTCAATTATTAAGTACTTTGATTATCAAATTCATTCTTCTTTGAGCAGTTTCCTTCTAAAACATATTATTAAGGTGTGGCTGTGTGGTAAGAAGCTTGCTTCTCACAAACATGGTTCCAGGTTCAGTCCCACTGCACGGCACCTTGGAAAAGCGTCTTCTACTATAGCCTCGGGCTGACCAAAGCCTTGTGAGTGGATTTGGTTGACGGAAGCTGAAAGAATCCCGTCGTATACATATGTATGTATGTATGTATGTATGTATGTATCTATTTATCTATCTATCTATCTATCTATCTATCTATCTATGTGTGTAAGTATGTATGTGTGTATATATATATATTAGTGTATCTGTGTTTGTCCCACTACCATCGCTTGGTAACCGATGATGGTGTGTTTATGCCCTCGTAACTTAGCGGTTCGGCCAAAGACACCGATAGGATAAGTACTTAGCTTACAAAGAATAAGTCCTGCAGTCGATTTGTTCGACTAAAGGCGTTGCTCCAGCATGGCCACAGTGAAATGACGGAAACAAATAAACGAATAAAAGAATACACACAAATACACCTTCACGTACATACACTCACATGTAAGCATGGATAGTCCTGGCGTCGATTTGCTCGACTAGAGGCGGTGCTCCAGCATGGCCGCAGTCAAATGACTGAAACAAGTAAAAAGAAAAAAAAAGATGACACCGCACACCTGCTGACTTCCGGTATGCGGAGCTTTCGACTGGTAGCCGCTAAGTTACGGGGACATAAACACACCAGCATCGGTTGTCAAGCGATGTTGGGGGTCAAACACAGACACACAAACATATACATACATACACACACACACACACACACATACACACACACACACACACACACACACACACACACACATATATATATATATATATATATATATATACGATGGGCTTCTTTCAGTTTCCGTCTACCAAATCCACTCACAAGGCTTTAGTCGGCCCGAGGCTATAGAAGAACACACTTGCCCAAGGTACCACGCAATGGGACTGAACCCGGAACCATGTGGTTGGTAAGCAAGCTACTTACCACACAGCCACTCAATTATATATGTAATTGATTTTTTTTTTTAATGGAGAAAAAGACAAGAAAAACAAGAGCAAATCAACGTGAGGACGTAGTTCCTGCAAAATATTAATGAGACGCTAAGAGAAGGCAAGAAAGTGTGGTTGTTTAACGTTTCGAACAAAGGTCTTCTTCAGAAACAGGACGCATAGGAATGTCCAAAAGAAAAAAAAATTCGCCAACAGTCCACCTGTAGTTACGTTTTACATGACGGGCATCTTTTAGTTTTCGTCTACAAAATCCACTCACAAGATAGTTGCCCCAAGGTACCATGCATTGGGAGTGAACTCGGAACTACGTGGTTGGAAAGCAAACTTCTAACCACACAGTCACGCCTGTGACTTTCATTTGATTATATTTGATATCGCAAGTTTTTTTCGGACACTTAGAATTTTAAGAAGCATTGTATTTGTGTGTATGCTGGCGCAGCGCGCGCGCGCGTATGTCTGTGTGTGTGTGTGTGTGTCCATTCGAATATGACTTCAAAACCACTTGTACATACAAGTGCTACCGGTTGAAAGTTCCGCATACCGGACACTAACAGGCTTATAGGGTCATTCATCAGGAAAGAATGGGGCGCGGCTTCAGGATCCTCCTCTCGACAGCATTAATATGCATCGGCCCACTTCACTCAAATGAGGCCCCCATTTGCTAGATTAACTTGTTACTAAGCTTCATTCAAAGTCCTACTAGCCACTGCTCATCGTCGCTTTTTAACCAAATTAAGCATATATAATGCACACACACACACACACAAATACATATACATATACATATATATACACAGAGTGAGAGAGAGAGAAGGGGAGAGGGAGAGGGAAAGGGAGAGAGAGAGACAGTCAGATAGAGATATGAGTGATGGTTAATGACAGATTATTCCCTTTTCACTTATATATTAGCAGTATTGATGTTGAGTGATATATAGTGATCGTACCTGTCAAGATAATTATAGCAGGACAGTGGCGATGGCCTGAGAGACGCAAAAACGAACAAACTAACGAACGATTAGGGCGGAGAAGGAGGAGAGCGAGTGATAGAGCGGGAGAGAGAATGTGATAGAAAGAGAAGAAAGAAAGAGAGAGAGCGAGAGAGAGAGAGAGAGAGAGAGAGAGAGAGAGAGAGAGAGAGAGAGCGTGTATGTGAGTGTGACGAACGGAATATCGACAAACGACACACACACCGGTGTTTGTTCTCTTGTGTGTTACTTCAACAAATACTGCAATTCACAGAATTATTAAAAGAAATATTAGTATGAATGAAGTTGATTAAAAAATGATTAAAAAACCGAAGTATGGAGAAGTATGAACGTTAAAATTACACGAGAGATTATCAACGTGGGAAAATAAGAGATGGATTTTGTTGGTGTATTGTATATTCATTATATATGTGTGTGTGTGTGTGTGTTTGTGTGTGTGTGTGTGTGTGTGTGTGTGGAGAGAGAGAGAGAGAGAGAGAGAGAGAGAGAGAGTGTGTGTGTGTATGTGTATGTGTGTTGTTGCTGTTTTTGTTCATTTCTATCTGAAAATATATTTTATATATCCTTTATATTCAATATTTCATGTCTTTCAACGTTTATGTTTTCATTTTTTTGTTCTTGGTTTGTTTTTTGTGTTGTTTTTCTGTTTTGTTCTTTATTTGCTTTTTACTTTCTGTTGTTGTCTGGATGTCATATTATTTGTTTGGAATACAACAATCTTCCTACAAACTTCCTTGCTTGTTTTTCTTTCGTTTATATTTCCTGAACAAGAAGCATGGTTATAAATATACTTTATTAATTAGCCAGATTCTATGCACCAGGAAACAACTTCATTTTGCTTCTGCTCATTCTTCGATTTCTTAAACAATTATCATTGATTGTTTGATATCATCAGCATGTTTATTTACTTGTATGTGGAGTTCATGACTGTTGGTTGAATCTCTTGCAGTGATAATTCCACCACCTACATTTGGTAAACTAAACGAGAATCGTTAGTTTTCCTCACACTGGTGAATATTATCAAAGCAATTTGTATTTTCAGCATGTTTCAAAACGTAAAAGATATGTTTCTCTCACTGCAGTCCAGTGCCATGTAAAGCGGAGGCGAGGGCAGTTAAGGAGTGAGGGTCTCTGGTGGCAGTGTACAAGTGTAGCACTGTTTAAATGTTGAAACCGGTACGGATGAGAAGCCCCTTCTTCAATTCTACCTGGAAATTGGAGTCTGCGGGAAGTGGAGGTTATTACACTGTTTGGTAGTTTGTAAGTATGTTTTTTTAAGTAATATTTTTCAAGAATGGCTCTATTACGTTCTGGACTTGCCCTGCTTTTTTTGCACACTCACATACACTCACACACACAAACACAAATGCGCCTGTTTATATGTATATATGTATGTGAGTGCATATATGCGTGTATGCATTCAGCCATCAAAAACAAAGGAAGGCCAGAATGTATAT
>NC_068984.1:139103076-139108188 GCF_001194135.2 Octopus bimaculoides | reverse complement strand
TATATATATATACACATACATACATCCAACATGTTTTGTAATGCTATGTCGGCCGTCATGAACTTGACACAAGCCGTCATTATTAAATATCCACTGTGTACCACATTAAAGCATTTCTGCTATTTTACATACCTTTTATAGCGTCGTCAGCAACAGCGAATCTTGAATATATCTTTTCGAGGAAACGCAGATCCATGCCACCCAGCAACGTTATGGGTCATTGAACGAATGGGCCCGTTAAACTACTTTGAGGTTTGGTGAACAAGAACCGGTAAGCAGTAACGAGTAAGGTGGCTAGTCTCAACCTGTAGTGGGCTGAAACGAAACTATCCTTGAAAGATTGAGTGGCGGTAGCAAATACCTCCCTGTCGTGCATTGCTCCGCTTCATGTCTGACCGAAATCAAGCGCTTGATTTTCCGCCTTCTGTGATTAGGACGTGTTTCACTGATTAGACGGTTCACCCGCTTCGTGAAGGACTGCCAATAGTGGAGCTAATGATATGCAGATACGCACTGAGGCAACGATATCTCCGGCGTTTCCTTAACTGTGGGCAGGTGTGTTAGTCGTGAGACAGATACACTTGACAGAGATACAGTTCTGGATAAAGCGTAGTCCAAAGCAGAACACCTAGAAACTAAAGTAGCTTGAGGCACTCACAGTCTTTTGCCAGTCGGACAATGTGGTGTGGTTATGGGTCAGTCGACCATTGTGCCCTTTAAGAATTAGTGGTGGGTAAGAACGATAACGTCCTCGGTGAAACTGTGCGCCGATGAAAATCAATCAACTGGTCTTCTTTTATTTTATTTGGAGGACTTTATAGGGAAGGCCTAAGAATAATTACCATAAACTTCTGGATTGCGGTACCACTGGGAAGGCCTTGCCGGCTCTAGAAACCTCTCCCGGTATGGTTGTACCGTCAGCCAATCAGAGGGCTGCAAATCAATTTAAAGCACGGTTCAGCCGTTCACGTTGATATTCAATATATGCCTCAGAACATTCAACCTGTCAGACAGCTATTCTTAGTTTATCTATCATATAGAAGTGTAGTTTCGTCAGAGACGATTTCTAGAGTGAAATATATAGCATACACACACACAAACAGACACACACACGCGAGTACACACACACATGAACAACCACACACAAGTACTTTCTCATCGTTCTGGAATCTTTGCAGATGTCGCAGCAAATAGGATCATAGATTTGTCTATACAACAATGATACAAATATAAAGAAAGGAGAAAAAAAAAAGAAATTGTTAAAAATTATCAGAAAATACTCAGAGAAATGAGAAAACTATGGGACATGCAACGAAAATAATCACTGCTGTCATAGAAAACGCTAAGAGCAAAACCATACGGTGTTTCATGTGAGGGATAGATATTGATAGTGTGAGCCATGTAGTGGAACGAGAAAACTGTCATCCTCTATATTGTGAGATTCCCTCTAACAAGTCTTTATGAAGTGTTATTGCCAATCAATCTGAAAACATGACCTCTATTCACACGATCACGGTCAGCGAAAACACAACAATAGTACAGCATAATAGAATGGCTGCAATGAAATACTAAATAAATATATGCGTGTGTGCGTGCGCGCGCATGTATGTATATATATATATATATATATATATATATATATATATATATATGCCTATATATATGAAAGAGAGAAAGAAAGGGGTGGAGGACGGAAGACAAATGGAGGGAAGAGAAGAGAGGGATATATATATATATATATACAACCACTGAGAGGTAGAGAAACAGAAAAAGACAAAGGGGAAGACACTGTTCAGTGCTTTTATTCGGACATTATTATCATTTTTCCAAAATTTACAAACATTAAATAAGCCGGCGAAAATCATTCATCTTCGTATTAACTTATTGCAAAGTATATCCTGTTTAAGTCTAGGCATAAGGTTCGAAATTTCGTGGGCGAGGGGTAGTCGATTAGATCGACTCCAGTATGCAACAGGTATTTAATTTATCGACCCCGAAATGATGAAAGGCAAAGTCGACCTCGGCCGAATTTGAACTCAGAACGTAAAGACAAGACGAAATACCAGTAAGCATTTCGCCCGGCTTGCTAACGTCTCTGCCAGCTCGTCGCCTTTTATTGCAAAATATATCGGTAGATCACACAACATCGTGTTGTCAGAAGGATTCGCTCGTTTCCTTCCAATGTTATATGAATTTATTCTTTTATTCTTTTATTCCTTTACTCGTTTCAGTCATTTGACTGCGGCCATGTTTCAGCACCGCCTTTAATCCAAAGAATAGATCCAGGACTTATTATTTGTAAGACTAGTACTTATTCTGTCGGACTCTTTAGCCGAACCGCTAACATACGAGGACGTAAACGCACCAACATCGATTCTCGGCGGCTCGCTGTGTCCTTGAGCAAGACACTCTATTTCATGTTGCTCCAGTTCACTCATCTGGCTCAAATGCGTAACACCTGTATTTCAAAGAGCCGACTTTGTCACATACTGTTTCCCGCTGAATCTCCCTGAGAACTATCTTAAAGGAACGCGTGTCTGTGGAGTGCTCAGCACTTGCACGTTAATTTCATGAGCAGGATGTTCTGCTGATCGGATCAACTGGAAAATCCGTCGTCGTGACTGACGAAGTGCCAGAATTAAATTATAAAGGTAGTTGTTGGCCTTGAGCTTAGATATGACATTAATATCGGGCCTCACCATTTTTTACTATCTCAGGTGAAGTACGACATTGCTTAATTAACACAAGTTATAAGGGTGATTATTAAAATGAATGGAATATTAAGCATCAAGTAAAACTAAAAATAATAATAATGATCGTAAATGCATCAACAGGTTCGAATGTATTTTCCTAAGCATGTTAACTATTTTGATATGGATCTGCCTGTCACTGCCTCTAGTCCTATAATACAAAATCTTTCATTAGTTTTCGAATTAAAAGCAACAGTTGGCAAAAGGGAAGGGAAATAATGCATAATACATTTTGCTAAGATAATATGAAATTTTGTTGGAAATCTCAGATCAACTTGATATTAAATCCATGCCTTAAAATATTTATTTTCACTGAAGCTACATTCGTTGAGAAAACGGACCAATATTTTGTACATTATAAATGAATCAATATCATTATCCTCGTCACGTATTATCGTTTCTATTTAAAGGAACAGGAAAAAAATATTCAGATTTGGATAGTTCAGAGTGGCAAATGGTGTTTTAGCGATATGAAAATTAGAAGCAGAAATAGCGCAGAGTGAGAGAGAGAGAGAGAGAGAGAGAGAGAGAAAGAGAGAGAGAGAGAGAGAGAGAGAGAGAGAGAGAGAGAGAGAAAGAGAGAGAGAGAGAGAGAGAGAGAGAGAGAGAGAGAGACAGAGACAGACAGACAGACAGACAGAGGCAGAGACAGAGACAGACAGACAGACAGAAGCAGAGACAGAGAGAGAGAAAGACAGACAGATAGGGCGAGATAGAGTGTGTGTGTACGTGTCCTTATTTGAGAGTGAACCGGATGACACAAAGATAATCTTGAAACACTTTATGAGCTGATGTAAAATGAAAATAGTGAAACAAGATCATGGAACATCGACATACTCTTCTCTTTCTATAAGAAGTCCTCAACGAAGGTTCTCCATCGACCAGTCAACTCTCGTCTCTGACCCCTCTTCGTAAGAAAGGATCAACGGCTTCATTAAATCTCACTACATCTTCATTAACTTGGGAAATATTTGACTTTTGCAGAGATGTTCGATTGCAATAAAAATTTCTAATTATGTTTTTGTGATGCCTCTCGCTTAAGCTAAGTACTTCGTATTATTCAAATATTTCTGATTCTACTCTAAGTCTCCTTTCTCTATAATAATCGTTACACTGTCACGTAATACTTCAAAGGAAGAATCTTTGAAGCTTCAGTTTTTTAAACAATAGAAATGTGCAAAGTTTTAAGTGTGTACTTAATGAGAAAATATTACAGCGTGTGTTCACTTCCTGTTCGTACACGATGATTACAAACTTACAATTAAAACGCGTATTTTGTCAAAATTAGTTCTGATATCACTTCTAATGATATTGTAACACCTTGCCAACTCAAAGTCTTTCCCATATAATCTCATGGAATTCAAACATAATCCCTGGTTTGTCAGTTATTTCTCGAGTGTATTTAATTTTCTGCTAACAACAACAACAACGGCAACAAAAAGAAGCCGAAATAGTTCCTACTGAGATCTACCATCAGCATTATATCATGTTCGGTCCTTGCTGAGGCTAATATATTTGCGTTATATCTGGGAAAATGCCAGTGGATTTTTTTATATAAGTAACATAAAATTAAGGCATAATAGATTAGCCAGTCAATATAAAATAGAAAGATCACACAAAATAAGAAAGTTGAATTCCCATATGATGGCGTTTATATTTAATTCAAATATTCATAGACTGATGTTGCAATGAATACAGATGCACAAGCTAAAGTTAATCGCAAATTATTCACTAAAAATACTCAAAGTTCTATATCAATATTAAATGCTTGCAAAATTCACCATAGTCTTGCAAAAACTCGTTTATAACAAACGCTACTGTAAATCTCATAAAAAACGATTCAGGAGAAACAAAGTCTTATATGATGCTCTCGGGATTTGGTGACTGTCAATTAAGGAAGGGATACAATAAAAGGTTATGAACACATTGTTGGAAATAAATAATTCAGTTGGTCTAGTGATTTCATAGTTACGTAAGTCGACATATCCAAATAAAGTATGTGCAGTTAATATAATTTATGTCTATTACATCCAGCTTAACTTATTTTCTGCAAACATGTCGATAAAAAAAAGTTTTGGGAAATCATCTTAAGTATTCAGAATGTTCCAAACTGCTTTCATGGTATTTTTAAGTCTGATAAATCTCATTTTCTTTAGGCGATTTTTGTTTCTTATTTTTTGTTTTTGCATCATAGGTCGCATTAAAAAAAAAACATCAAAACCAAAAGAGAAATGATGTTGCACTTTTAATATTTGATATACGTTGTGTTTGTACGTGTATACATAAAATGTGTGTGTGTGTGTGTGTGTGTATCTGTATGTGTGTGTGTGTGTGTGTGTGTGTGTGTGTGTGTGTGTGTGTG
>NC_068984.1:139101624-139102501 GCF_001194135.2 Octopus bimaculoides | reverse complement strand
TATATATACATATATATATATATATATATATGTATGTATGTATATATGTGTATATGGGTGGAAGGGTATCATATGCATGTATGTCTGTACGTGTCTACGCATGCGTCTATGCGTGTCACTATCTCTCTCCTTTTCTGCCGTTTATTTCTCTCTGTGCATATCATCCTTGAGTTACAACGCGTTTCTTTAGTAGCATCTGCCAACGTTAACGACGTCGTAAGGTGTTAACGTTAGAGATACTTAAGCACAAACCAGCTTTCTCTTTCCCATCGTATTTTCCTCATTTCGCCTTCGTAGTTGAAACTACGAAGCTGAAATAAGAAGCTACTTTCAATAAGAACTCAAACTTTACAATCCTTCAGAGACATTATTAGGTATCAGTTGAACATACAGATTTTGATTTCCAGCTTGAGATATTTCGTTTCAATAGCGAGTAAGTTTTATGTTGTGAGAAAAAGTATTAAATACACAGTATTTCGTTTTCATATTTGTACATTATGGACGAAGCATTTATTTGCGACATCGTGAATGCCATTATCTTTACTTTTTATATCTTCCTCGTTGGATTGTGGCCATGCTGGGGCATCACTATGAAGTGTTTAGTTGAAAAAATCGACCTCTGTGCTTTTTGTTTTTTTCATTAAAGTTTGGTACTTATTCTATCAGTCTCTTTCGCCAAACCGCTTAAGGGGTGTAAAGAAATCGATACCGGTCGTCGCGCGAAACACGCACGCAAATACATTCACAAACACATACGCGTTCACACACACCATATCTATCTATGTATCTATCTATCTATTTATCTATCTATTTATCTATCTATCTCTCTGTGTATCTCTCTCTCTCTGTCTCTCTCTCTCTCTCTCTCTCTCTCTCT
>NC_068984.1:139091651-139101111 GCF_001194135.2 Octopus bimaculoides | reverse complement strand
ATATATATATTGGTTAGGGTAGCGGACTCGCGGTCGTAGGATTGCAATTTCGATTCCCAGACCGGGCGTTGTGAGTGTTTATTGAGTGAAAACACCTATGGCTACGGGAGTCCATCTGGGTAAAATAGGATTTAAAGAGGACTACAAGAAAAAATGGTTGAGAACCATTGAAATATGGCTATGATCAAAGCGTTGAAGCTATAATAATCCATCGTTTTTTTTTATTCTTTTTATCTGTCTCTAGGTGCATGTTGAATATGACTATCTCTTTTTTGAAGACGGGTGGGCAAGACATTTGGTTGCTAGTTCCAGCAGTTAGAACAAGAACGTAAAAAATATATTTTATAGCAACGTAACCAGTTAACTGTACTCTAGATTTATAAGGCAGTAGAACGATTAAATTCTCTTAGTTTCAGAAAACAGCGAACAATATTTCGGACAAAAATCATGCTAAGTGGATACCTTGTATAATATGTATTTAACTACCTCCAGCTTAAAGCTACACAAACGTGAATTAAACATCACGTATGTAACCTGTTTGTGATTCACGAAGGGATTAAATAATGAAACAAGTTTACAAATTGATCAGCGTTTGACATTAAGCTTTACTTTCTCTTATAAATTTCTTGCGTTTAATCAAAGCCAGCCCAATACTTTATTTACCATTAGTTACACCTATACAGCATCATTTACCTTTACCAGAAACAAATCAAATATTAACCTAAATCTAGGGAGAGGTATCGAAATTCTATCTGAAATAATAATTGCTTTCGTTGACACGAAACCATGAAGAGAGAGATTTGTAAAATTAAACAATTACTAGAATCCAAGACCGTTGAAAATGAGGATTACAATAGGGACTTTCCTTAGAATGTTTCTACTCAGGGAACTAGGCATGCGCATGAACTCATATGCCTGTGTGTGTATGTGTATGCGTGTGTTTGGTAAAAGCGGTATAGCAACAGTTTATTCATATACCACGAATGTACTTGAAAGAAAGCATAAAGGAAGATATTCCAATAAAATTCTTACTGCGGAAATGACTAGAACTGACTAACAGCCAACCATTCCTATACCATTTTAACATTTTAACAGATGTTTCCAATTTCGAGTTCGAAAAGTTTAGTAATTTTGACTTCTGTATATGCCGTCCATAAACAAATAGATTTTCATACAATATTTACGTCTGAAAATGTAGAAGAACAGAAATGATTAAACAAAAAGTGGGACACAGGTAGCACTAAATATGTAATAAAGTATATAAAGAGTCAAGTCTAATAAAAGAAAAGTGACACTACGAAGACACCGAAGTTTAAATAGTACAACGTTTGCACAGAGAGCAAGATATACACACAAGTAGGTCGCCTGTGTCGTTTAGCTCTTAAATTGGTGTTTGTTACACCAGTAATGCTTAAAATTATATATAGTAATATATCATAATTTATTATTTACTTATAGTTTATTGTCTGTGTACATAAACACACACACACACACACACACACACACACAAACACACACATGAATATATATTTAAGAATTTAAGGATTGGAGAAAACGCATGTTATAATTGCATACTTTATTCCTACATATGTTTCAAAGGATTACAACCTGTGTGATCCATAGGGATCTTTGATATTAAAATTGTAACCTTCTCATCAGGGAAAGCATGGGAATCATCTTAAACCCTAACCCTAACCCTAACCCTAACCACAGTTATTTTGTGTTCTTTGCTACATTGGTTTCTATTAACCCATTTATTCTATCAGAAGAATTTTTATTCATTAAGATAGAAGAAATACACATAATTATATAAATATATATATATATATATATATATATATATATATATATATACATATATACACCACTATCGCTCATAACCGATATATATATATATATATATACACACACACATATATATGCTTCTCTGTGGATTTCTCAGCCACTTGCTGCCTAAATGCTTCTTTTATCTTTGCTTCTTCCTCCTTGTTATCTATTTAATTAACGACATACCAGCGAAAACAACGAGTTTACCATTGATATTATATCCATTTTCTTCTCCTATATATATATATAATTCTTATCACTTTCCCTTTCTCTCTCTCTCTCTCTCTCTCTCTCTAATATTGTTATTTTTCATCTTCGCTAACTTATTGCCCTTATCTTCCAATTTACACTTGATTAATGTTTAATATTATAAATTGCAGTTCTAACTAAGTGTAATTTTGTACTGTTTTTCAATCACTCAGAAGATTTACGGATAGAAAATTCCATACACGTTTCCTTTCTTTTACATTTTTACATGTATAACTTTGTAATTCTTATCCTGCATTGAAACCTGCGTAACATGGAATTAAAAATAAACGCAGTTTTCCAGTCTTTATATATATACGTGAAATAAAGTGTCTTGCTCCACCACACAACGCGTATCCGGGAATTGAACTCATGAAATTACGATCGTGAGCCGAATGCCCTGACCACTAAGCCATCCACCCTTACACACGTACATGTATGTGTATATATATATATATATATATATATATGTGTGTGTGGGGGGGAGGGTGCATGTATTTATACATGTTTGTATAAAGTGAAGAGATAGAGTGTGACAGAGGGAGGAAGAGAAATGATTAGATAAATAATTTAGGTATGTATATGGTTATATATATGTATGTATATATACACACACACATATATATATATATATATATATATATATATGTATGTATGTATGTGTGTGTGTGTGTGTGTGTATCTATATATATCTCTATATATATGCATAGATACATATATATATATATATATACGCATATAAATATGTATTTCTATGCATATACATGTATATCGACACACACACACACACACACACACACACACACACACACACATATATATATATATATATAATTGTGTTTGTATACACCCACACATATATACACACATATTTCTTGGTCTTAAGTAGTATCTTGACTAATTTTGCAGAAAATGCATTTGAAATATATCACTGTTATTGTAACTCTTCGTCCTGCTTATGGAATTTATTTAGCGAAGATGATTTACTAAGAATGTACTTCTGTAATCTCGTGCAGGCACATGTTCACTGAAAAACGTGATTTGACACGTTATTTTACTCTTTAAGATAAGACACCCTGACACTTTTGTGCTGCTATCCCTAAATTTGTCAGTCAATCGTAAGCAATCTTTACTGAATTTTACTTGATTTTCTTAGGCGTCTGTGTTAGTCTTCTTCTACTAGTTCTTGGCACTCCGTCGCTTACAACGTCGAGAGTTCCAGTTGATCCGATCAACGGAACAGCCTGCTCATGAAATTAACGTGCAAGTGGCTGAGCACTCCACAGACACGTGTACCTTTAACGTAGTTCTCAGGGAGATTCAGCGTGACACAGTGTGACAAGGCTGACTCTTTTGAAATACAGGTACAACAGAAACAAGAAGTAAGAGTGAGAGAAAGTTGTGGTGAAAGAGTACAGCAGGGTTCGCCACCATCTCCTGCCGGAGCCTCGTGGGGCTTTAGGTGTTTTTCGCTCAATAAACACACACAACGCCCGGTCTGGGAATCGAAACCGCGATGCTATGACCGCGAGTCCGCTGCCCTAACCACTGGGCCATTGCGCCTCCTCTACTACTAGTAAGTGGGGAAGAAATATCCGCTCTTCAAAAATATAACTGTAAGTGAAATTGATCCACAAGTCTTTGCACAATTCAAGAAAGCATATTATCTTAACGAAGCTTGGATTTTTTTTTTCTAAAACTGAGCTTTAAAAATTATAAACAATGAAAGTGACAAAGGACTTCCTCTGGGGAATAATTCTGTAGAAAATTGCAAACAGCTTGCTTGTGGAAATGTTGTAAATCAAAAACACTTCATACTGGATAATGGTAGGTTTAACAGATCATCAGTGGAGAAAACGCTCCGCGTCGAGGCCTTCAACTCGTCATTTTACAGTGTATCGGACCCTTTCACTGATGTAAGGGCTCTGCTTACTAAACAGACGTTTCCGATTGTTCGGTTCTACAAGTGGATAAAGAATATTTCCGGTCAGCTAATATATAATTTTAGATTCGTTGTACATTTCAAAACCACTTTATCTCCACAAAACGTATGTTTTCAGATAACCGAGCTTTACAGAAACAAAAAAATTCAAATATGGGCTTTCCTTGAGGAAAATTATGAATATTGGATTGTCAGATAAATTCGCTCGTTTTATTATTTTTTTCTATTTGGTATTCGATCGTCAATGACCTCACAAGAGGTGAAATCTATTTTCATTTCACAATCAATAAACAAATGTAAAGCAAGGATAGAGCTATCACAAACCATAAACTGCTACAGTAAAAATACTTTCCGTGTTAATTTAAATAGCATTGGAAAGGATCAAAATAAATGAAAAGCAAAAACAAAAACAAACAAATGAATTTATTTGACAACCAAATACAATTAAATAGATTGTGGACACATTTCTAATTCGATATTATTAACTCTTTACAAACGATATTGGCAAGTACTTTTCAAAACTAAATGCATTTGACAAAAGTGTATACATGAATATTTTTCAAAACTACAAGAAATTAGTGTATAGATTTTTTGTTCTTAGGCGCTTAGATCGGTCGCTGGTTTGGTAGTGGTGAGTAATTGACCATTCAAAGATGAAATTTATCGTTGCGAGAATTTGATTTCTATAACGAAACTAGTCACTTATCATTACTAACATCAGGACAAAACCTTGGTGCTTTTTGCATGTACGTATGAAAGATATATTCGGCTCTTAATCAATTCAATTCTTCCTCTGAAGAAGGAGTTGGTCTTTAACAAAGACACAAAACTCCATCTTTGTAACGTAGGTAACAAAAACAATGACACATTTTAAACTTGAGAAAAACCTTGCATATTTTTACTGTTCCGCCTACAGATTGTATTTGTTATGTGCGAGTTAGCTGGCTGATATATTTTTCTGAAAGCTCTACTTTATCCAGATTGTCACTTTAATCATAAAACCAAGTTCACCAAATATTATTGTTACAAACGTTAATTTATAATCTAGATACAGAAACTGGAGCTTTCGAAGAAGTTGTTCATCGTTCTCCTGTTTCTCTTTGATTTTTAAAGACATATTAACTTCAGCATAACCACTGACATCTATGACAGTACACACTTTTCGTTATCAGTCCCAAACCACGATCTCCAGCCTGTCATGTTTACACTTGATAGATGCTTGATGGGAATGTTCCACCAGTATTCCTTGTGCTGTTGTCGGTGTGTGTATTCAATACCAAGACATTTTTTTCCGAATGACATTGTAAATTGTTTTTGCGGAAATATCATGTCGCATAGGGAGGTATTAACTTGATGACATTTTGGGGCAACTGTTAATCACATGTGTGATGCCTTCTACAGATATATGACAGTCTACTTTTTCTGTCACATCTTAGAGCTCCAACAGCTTCACTTTATTGATTATTAGGCATTTCGTAGCAATCTACTTTTCTTGGATTGCAAATTCATAACCTTTGTCGTGTGACGTAGCAGCCACAGGTCTAAGAGAGCCTTCACCATGTCAATGTTACTATGTTCTTCAAGTCTCCGAGTATTTGACATCCAGGTCTTCTTTTAGTCCGGTTGTTTTGGGGTTGTATGGGAGATTTCCGGGAAGAGAGTTCTTCCTGAGCTCGCTGCTGAGAAGTAGGACATTGTTCTCTTTACTTTAACTACAAAGTATTAATTTTCGCTGCTGTTGTCTAGCAGGTACTTTCCAGGAGGGATTATATGACATTCACCACTTTTTAGGCAGAGCCTGTCGATATCACTATTTCTCTGGAGGTTTCCAGTTGATATCTTTTCTTGCGGGCTTTAATGTCTAAGGAGTAGATTTCCTCTACAGACCCCCAAGGGTTCCAAATATTGGAATCAGCATTTGTACTGAAAATGCAGGATATTGTCTTGTTGTAAGGGGAGAATTACAACTGCCATGTTTTCTATGCCTGATATAATATTCGAATGATATGTTTTCAATGATGCCCAGGTACTTCTAACATTCTTTGTGTGGGATAAGAGAGATAGTGAGACCATTGATGTGCAGGTTTAGGGGTCTGAGGACTGATTTTTTATGTTCAACAATCAAATACGAACGTTTCTTTTCACCAAATTCCATTCTTATATCAGTTGAAAATGTTATTATTCAGGCTGTTTTTTTTTTTTTGCCTTATTAACTTTTTTAGCATAAATCTTGAAGTCTTTCACAAAACAAAGTATGTATTACGTTAATATTTCTATCAGATGCAGATCTTAGCACGTAACCATTTGATTAGTGTAGCAAGAATGATAATAGATTTAATGCCAAAATGAACAGAATTGCCGAAAGACTGCCTTTGAAACATTATAACATCGGAGATGCTCGTTCCGGTCTCAGCTCTAAATATCAGAATTGCTGCCTACCTCTTTGTGAACCTTTGAACAGCAGCAATTAAGGTACCAGGTACTTTTGCTAAATATAGACATTTCAGCAGCCATCAATGGGTAATAGGGTCAAATGCCTTTCTATAATCAAGCCATACTGTTGAAAGGCTCACTCGGTGTTTTTTCGCTCGAGACAGTACGGCTTTGTCTATTAAAAGTTGTTCAGCACATCTCACTCCTTTCTACCCACCTGCCTGGTAAACAGACACAGAATGATCATGGAGGAATTAGTTGAGGCAGTGTGTAGATAATGTTTAAGCAAGCAATGGGCCGATAGTTTTCTGTCAACTCGATGGATTCGTTCTTGATTTACAAGATTTATCCATGCTTTAGCAAGTCAATTGGTATGTCAGTCTGACCTTCAATTGCGCTTTTGAACGTACATATTAGTGGTTTCCTGTAAAATATCGATCTATTGTAACAACATCTAACTATTTGGTCTCTTCCAGCTACCTTCCCATTATGCAGTTTCTTTACAGCTATGATGACAATTTCTGGTTAATTGCATATGTTTTACCGTTGATGTTGGAACAATATTCTCTTCACGGTTCATTAAGGTTGAAATCCCTCTATTCGTTCCAGATTTTCAACCATAATAAATCAAGGAATTCTTGAGAGGGGCTTTCTTAACGATATTCCTCTTCCTCATCTCGCTGTATAATGTCTGTAAGTTAGAAGCAAACTTGTGATTTATACAAACTCGTTCAAAATTTTGCTTGCGGTAGAGACGATTTTTGCTCAGCGCTCTGAGTTCGAGTTATAGAGTAATTAGTCTTCTCTCAAGAGCTTGATACGATGAGTCATCATTGGGTTTGGCTAATCTATTGAGAAGATATAGTACGTATGTATATATGTATGTCATTGTTCAGTTTTAATTCAAGATTTCTTGCCAATAAAGAAAGAGTCGCTTTCTAACCTAGATTCAAGGTTCTTTCATTAGAATTTCAGCATCAACACAAGGTATTTTTGTATGCATGTATGTATGCAGCTTTTCATTTATTCTTTTACTTGTTTCAGCCATTTGACTGTGGTCATGCTGGAGCACTACCTTGAATGTATGTGTGTGTGTGTGTGTGTGTGTGCCCGTGTGGGTGCTACTTTGCTCGTTTTCTTGCTACTTTGCTCGAAGCTCCTTGTATATATATATATATATATATATATATATATATATATATGTATATATATATATACGCTTGTGTGTCTGTGTTTATCCCCCTAACATCGCTTGACCACCGATGTTGGTTTGTTTACATCCCCGTAACTTAGCGGTTCGGCAAAATGTTACCGATAGAATAATTACTAGGCTTACAAAAAATAAGTCGTGGGGTCGATTTGTTCGACTAAAAGCGATGCTCCAACATGGCCGCAGTCAAATGACTGAAGCAAGTAGAAGGATAAAAAAAATAAAAGAATACTAGAGTCGTTGTAATTGAATTACCCCTTCCTCCTAAATTGCTGGCTTCGTGCTAAAATTTGAAACCATTATTTTCAGTTAATCATGGCTTATCTGGTGGCTTCGAAATTTCGATGTCGTGCATGACATTGTAAGCTACGCCTGAAAGTCCGGATCTGGCCAGTTTGAAGTGCTAAGCAACAGAATATGTTTCTATGGGAGTGGGTCTGTCGTCTGGCTGTTAACATCAGGCGATCATGGGACCATGTGAATAGTTTCTTGTTAAACATACAGTCAAAATGATTGGTAGCTCTTCTACTTGCTAAGCGGGAATACAACACAAAACCACTCTCTCTCTCACACACACACTCCCTCCCCCTCTCTCTCTCCTTTTTATACTTTGTGAGCTGCGAATTACTTAAGGCAATTGAGATGGGTAGTGAGAAAAATCTAGGTTACATATGTAGATATATTTACATTAGCATCAGCATAACAAAGATGTCACTTACAATACATGATTTAGTGCAAAAGACCCTGTAGCAGAGTTTTCTAGATAAGTTTACTGAGACTCGAAAGAATTTTAAGTAACTTATATGCGTCGATAATTTATCAAAAGGAACAATAGTTTCTATTTACTTTTTACGTGCCGTCCTCTAACTAGTTTAAATGATTACTAGTAGAAAACTTGCACATATTGGCACATATGCAGGAAACTCGATAAAATGCTTCTTGTCATTTATTGTTCAAAGTACTACTAAAAATAATAATATAAAAACATCTTTCATCCAGGGAAAAAGACTTATTAAACACAGGATGATAGAATAATCAAATCTGCACAAAATATTCTCTATGAAACGGCCTTTAGGTCATTTTGTCAGTCATTTAACAGCGTCACACTACTGTCTTTCTTCGCTTACTGTTGAACGGGATCATGTTTTTCATTCTTTACTGCAAAAATCCAGCTAGTAGAGAAAGTAGTGATTGCAAGATCTCATCAACTCTTGGAGAGAAACAATCAGTTCTCTAAAGATACGTCGAAATCGCGATAAAATTATTGGCAATATTGAAAATATATAATTTCTTATCAACTTCCTTACAAATATTTTTTTTGTTCTACTTTAGGCACAAGGCCTGATATTTGGAGGAGGGGGATAGTCGATTACATCAACTCCTGTACTCAACTGGTGCTTATTTTATTGATCCCCGAAAGGATGAAAAGCCAAAGTCGACTTCGGCGGAATTTGAACGTAGCGACAGGCGAAATGCCGTTTAGCATTTCACCCGGTTTGCTCACGATTCTACCAGCTCACCGCATTTACTTACACATATACGTTTTATTTTTTACTTGTTTCAGCCATTTAAGTGTGGCCATACTAGAGCACGGCGCTTTTGTTCAGCTAATCGACTCCAGGATTATTCTTTGTAGGCCTAGTACTTATTCTATTTCATCTCTTTTGACGAACCGCTAGGTTACGGGGATGTAAATGCACCGGCATTGGTTGTCAAGCGATGTTGGGGGACAAACACAGACACACAAACATATACACACACATACATACCTACATATACATACACACACACACACACACACA
>NC_068984.1:139084996-139091596 GCF_001194135.2 Octopus bimaculoides | reverse complement strand
ATATATATATATATATATATATATATATATATATACGACGTGCTTCTTTCAGTTTCCGTCTACCAAATTCACTCACAAGGCTTTGGTCGGTCCAAAGCTATAGTAGAAAACACTTGCTCAAATTGTCACGCATTGAGACTGACCCTGAACCATGTGGTTTCTAAGCAAGCTACTTACCACACAGACAGTTTAAATTTCTTTCGCATATTGGTCTTTCATTGATGTTGAAGTTTGGGATGTTAGCTAATTAAGTTTGCTGGTAACAAGATACTGGTCATCTAGCACAAGCTGTAAATCAACAGACGACCATGTTTCTAGCGAAATAAAGAACTATTTTTGTCGGCGGTGATATCCGCCGAAGGGGCGTAGGACATATTTCTGTTGCTCTTTTAATTTACTGTAGGTTGTATGATAATTTGGTTTGCAATTTGTCTTTGCTCATTTATAAATATCATATAGTTGTATACACATAGTTGTAAATGTGGTCTGCGTAAACTGATATAAATTCTTGCTCTTCATCATACGCTGTGAACACCCTGTAAAGCAAGGGTTAAAGGTCAACTGAAGGCAAGTAAAAACTGAATAACCACTTCTGAGACTAACAGAGAAAAGAACGTCGGGGAATGTGTGTAGGAAGCAGAATAGCTGCTGAATTGTCCATTTAGAGATGGTTTTGTCTAATACAGCTAATATAACTCCATAATGAGTAATTGTCTAAGAAAGATTATTTGTTCGAGAAAAGCATTTGGTATCGGGAAATGTACGTATTGTTAACCACTTAAATAATATTCGTTTTCAGATATCATGTCAAAATCGAATGCTTTATTCGTATTCTTGCTATGTTGAATGAATCTTTGACAATAGAAGATCCATTTTAACCATGCAAAAACACATAAAAACAGTTAAATTCTCTTCTTTCTGTTTATTTTTTGAAGTATCATAATTTTCGTCATATGACAAAACCCTGACACTGTTACAGTTCTAACGCAACTGTTTGAAATTTAGTTAATGACAGATTCTCATTTATATCACGGTTTTTCTCTTACTTTTTCTAGTTGAACTTACGTATATATATATATGTGTCGGCTTCATTTACATTGCTTGACTTTGACTCACTGTCATCGATCAGTCATTGTTAGTGACTTCCAGGCTCTTTCATGTTTCCACTTTGCATATATCATTTATGTATCATAGTTAATGTACACATAGTGTCGATAAGCCATTTACTACATTTGTATTGAGAAAACATCTCTTATGGAGTTACTGTGTTACAAACACAATGAATGTCAGAGAAAGAGAGAAGGGAATTCGTCCCAGCATCGTCCAAAGAGAAAAGGCTCCCAAATGCTCAAATGCAACTAGTTCTCTCTGCCTCTATTACATACGCCGGATATATCAGATATATGTTGGTCTCTCACTCTTTCTTCCAGTTCTTCTTGTACCTGAATTTCAAAGGGCCAGCCTTGTCACACTCTGTGTCACGCTGAATCTCCCCAAGAACTACGTTAAGGGTACACGTGTCTCTGGAGCACTCAGCCACTTACACATTAATTCAACGAGCAGGCTGTCCCGTTGATAGAATAAAATAGAACCCTCGCTGTCGTAATCGACACGACAGAGTGCCGTTAATTCAATATTTACGCCTTTTTTGTTCTTGGAGATTAGTTTCCATGTGGAGCATGCGCAGTTTGCTATACAAACGTATACATTTTTTTTGTTTTTTGTAAAAATTGTGTGACAAAAAATGTTCATACTCGGAGAAATAAATAAATAAAACGTGTGTCCCTTTGAATGACGAAAGTGAGTTTCAAAATAACGTCACTTGATGGACAAAGATAATTTCATAATCTTTCATAATGTTGTTTTTTATGTTATACAGAACTAAAAGCACACGATGTTAATCTTAACAACATAGCCATGGATCGCTTGACAGGAAGTATGTGTTGCATGCTTTCACCATTACTAGTTGGTATTGATGGGAAAGATAATGTTTTGCTGTGAATGGCGGGGAGGCGGGGTGGAGATTTAGATTACTGTCGATGTCTATTTCGTCACTCGTCGTAGGACATCGTGGTGCGCGTAAAGTGTCAACGGGTATGTTGCAATCCTTAAAATTTCTGCAACTGGAATTGTTACAGTCCCCGACAAATTCTGCATCACAAGGAGAGAGGCAAAATATTTTCTTCCTTGTCGGGGAAATAGACTGAGAAGTCTGTTATTTGGTTGGTACATTCTGCTTTTTTTCAGCAGTCATAGAGTCAAAGCATGCTTCCTTCAGATAATTATCAAATACTAACCGAATTTCTCCAACGAAATATTGATTTTCTCATATGTGTATGTGTATGAGTGTGTATCAGTGTGTGTGTGTGGTGGGGGGGTAAGAAGCTTCCTTCCCAACCACGTGGTTCCGGGTTCAATCCTACTGCGTGGCACCTTGGGCAAGTGTCGTCTACTATGGTCTCGGGCCGATTAAAGCATTGTCAGTTGACTTGGTAGATAGAAACTGAAAGAAGCTTATCGTATATGTATATGTATATACATATATATATATATATATGTGTGTGTGTGTGTGTGTGTGTGTGTCATTGTGTCTGTGTTTGTGCCCCCTCCAACCATTGCTTGACAACTGATGTTGGTGTCTTTACATCCCCGTTCCCCGTAACTTAACGGTTCGGCAAAAGAGCCCAATTGAATAAGTACCAGGCTGACAAAGAAGAATTCCTGAGGATTTCTTCGGCTAAGGGGCGGTGCTCCAGCATCGCCGCAGTCAAATGACTAAAACAAGTAAAAGAATAAAAGAATAAAGAAATATATATGTGTGTGTAGAGAGAGAGAGCGAGAGAGAGAAAGGGAGGAGAGGAAGAGAAAGAGGGCAAGTGAGAATGAGAGAGATATAGATAGAGATAGATAGATAGATAGATAGAGAGAGAGAGAGAGAGAGAGAGATACAGAGAAAGAGAGAGAGAGAGAGAGAAAGAGGCAAATGAATAACAAATGATGATTTCAAGTAAGAAAAGCAACATAAATTTGGTGGATGTTCACAGTTAAACTATGAGTTTGACGCTCGAAAAAGAAAAAAAGAGGTTATAGAGTTAAGAGTATAACGTTTTTGAGTATAATGCTTCGTCGAATATGCAGAGAAAAGTCCAGAGAAGAGGAGAAAGAAAGACCCAAAGGAGACAGGAAGAGAATCAGGAACAAATACACGTACGTAACTTAGAAATTGATCACTAGCATAGCGGAAAATTGAGAGACAAAAATATGGTTTCCAAAGCGGGACTATTCTTATTGGTGTGTCTGTGAATATCTGTGTATGAGTGTGTATGTGTGTGGGTACTTGCATATATAATGTTACATATATACATGTGTGTGTGTATGTATGTGTGTGTATGTATGTGTGTGTGTGTTTCTATGCATACATACAGGTACATATATGTGTGTGCATGTGTAGCTTTATATATATAATATTGAGTTGACTTTATTTTTGTGCACACCCCTTTGGTATTAACCTGAGTGTTACATGGTTCAGCATGGAGGCGCAATGGCTGAGTGGTTAGGGCAGCGGACTCGCGGTCGTGGGATCGCTGTTTTGATTCCCAGACCGGGCGATGTGAGTGTTTATTGAGCGAAAATATCTACAGCACAACGAGGCTCCGGCAGGGAGTGGTGACGAACCCTGCTGTACTCTTCCACCACAACTTTCTCTCACTCATTCTTCCAGTTCCCCTGTATTTTAAAGGGGCTAGCCTTGTCACACACTATCACGCTGAATCTTCCCGAGAACTACGCTAAGGGTACACGTGTCTGTGGAGTGCTCAGCCACTTACACATTAATTTCACGAGCAGGCTGTTCAATTGATAGGATAACATGGAACCCTCGTTGTCGTCACCGACAGAGTGCCGCTAATATGGTTCAGGCATTATATTTATAATTACTTCTATTCAAGGCACAAGGCCTTGAAAAATTTTAGGGAAGGGGGCTGGTCGATTATATTGACCCCAAAAGGATGAAAGGCAAAGTCGACCTCGGCTGAATTTGAACTCTGAACGTAAAGATGAACAAAATGCCGCTAAGCATTTCGCCCAGCATTCTAACGTTTCTTATTTCTTTACTGCTCACAAGGGGCTACAAACAGAGAGGACAAACAAGGACAGACAAACGGATTAAGTCGATTATATCGACGCCAGTGCGTAACTGGTACTAATTTAATCGACCCCGAAAGCATGAAAGGCAAAGTCGACCTCGGCTGAATTTGAACTCAGAACGTAAAGACCGACGAAATACAGCTAAGTATTTCACCAGGCCAGCTCACTGTCTCAGGCATTATATTTATAATATCAAAGGCGGCGAGTTCAAATTCTGCCGAGGTCGAATTAGACTTTCATCTTCTCGGGGTCGATAAATTGAGTACCAGTTGTGTACAGGGGTCGATCTAATCAACTGACCCCTTCCCCGATTATTTCGAGCCTTGTACCTGGAGTAGAAAAGAATATCAAAGACGGCGAGCTGGAGAGAAATGTTAGCGCGCCGGGCGAACTGCTAAGCGGTATGTCATCGATCTTTATGTTCTGAGTTCAAATTTCGCCGAGGTCGACTTTGCTTTTCATCCTGTGAGGGTTGATAAGTTAAGTAGCAGTTGACTATCCCTCTCCCCTAAGCTTCAGGCCTTGTGCCTATAATAGAAAGGGTTATATTTATAATATTAGTAGAACTGTTTAATATCAGCTCTCTGTTACTCTAACCAATTCATAAGAGGACGTTGTAATGAGACGCAAATGATTCTTTAAAAAATATATGTTAACTCAATTTTCCTAATAAGAAGAACATTAAAAAGAAAAACAAAAAAGAATTCTTATTTGGGAAAACTTCAGAAGAATTATGTCTAGAAAAGAATGGTATAGATATCTATTTTCAGCTTCAAATAAAAATTATTTTCCGTTAACATAAGAGACTGTTATATATATATCATTTCAACTTGTTGAATACGCGTATGAACCTATTCAGAATATCAAATATATTCGTTTGAACCTCAACGTATTTTCCAACAACAAAACCTATAGAATACGCAGGTATACATTAATTCGTGTGTCATCGAATTTTATTTTATATTCTCTAAGTGGGTTGTTTTGACGGTGCATCGTACGCACCAACTTTTTTTTTTTTTTTTTGTGGAACTGTAAATCTATGGAGAGAGCAATCTCTGTGTCGGAAACATTTCTAAATAAGGTATAGGATTGTGGGTGCTCCACACTTGAGAGAAGAATAGTTTTTAGAATACCGAAGTAGTTTTGAAGAAAAATGTGTATGCTAAAAAATGGTTTTATAATAGTTAAGTATTAGTTGACACACAGCGTATGTATCGAAAACGTGTTTTAGAATAGAATAAAACGTCAGGCGTGCACAAAGCAATAGTCAGAAACAGAAAGGTAAAATATTGCTTGAGGCTTAACCGTGTGGCAAAAATAGCTTCAGAATCACAAAATTACTATATGTACAATGGGTGTGTCAAAGCGTAACCAACTGAGACTATAAATATTCCTTTCTGCTCTAGGCACAAGGCCTGAAATTTTGAGGGAGGGGACCAGTGATTAGATCGACCCCAGTACGCAACTAGTACTTAATTTATCGACTCCTAAAGGATGAAAGGCAAAGTTAACCTCGGCGGAATTTGAACTCAGAACGTAACAGCAGACGAAATACTGCTAAGCATTTCGCCCGGCATGCTAACGATTCTGCCAGATCTCTGTCTTAGAGACTATAGATATTATCCAACCATCTTGTTGTTGGTCTAATCCTAGGTCCCCTTCGGCTTGAAGAATCTATCTTATGATTCTTACCGATGGCATTCTAATCACATATCCGTAGAACCGGTACTATGACACTCTTAATATATAACTAAATTTACAAAACCTAATTCCGAAAGGTTGTCTCAAATAAAATAAAATCATAGGTTGGTGATCTAATTGAAAATATACTTCACATTTCGTTAATGTAGAGCCGATTGCAAAGCCAGTTCATATTCTTGGATGAGCCAGCACTATCTAGATAAACCCGTTGATTCGTAAAAAGTTACTTAATTTGAAAAGGCATCAATACTATTTTCTAAGAAATTAATGCGCGTTGGAGTTTGGAGTAAACATGAATTTTTCAGGAATGTGAATATATTGCTTTCAAATTATTTATTGCATGTAACCAGCAATTTCGGAGAATGAACAAGTCGAATAGATCGACTCCAGTGCTCAACTGGTAATTATTTTATCAACCACGAAAGGATCAAAGACAAAGCAGACCTTGATGGAATTTGAATTCGGAATGTGGAGATGGATGAAATGCAGCTAAGCATTTTGCCCAGCATGCTAACGATTCTGGCAAATCGCCACCTTAGGAATGTAGATATATTGATATATGAAGTACATTTTTTCTAACTAGAGGTGTTACTTCGGCTGCTCCGTGCCTGACCTACATTTGTATTTAAAACTTTTTAAAAAGAAAAATAATTCATTTGAGTTTTTGCAATAATTTTCCATTTAACGTGCGAAAGAATTATGATGGTCCACGCTATAAATATCGACAAAAACAGAAAGAATGAAACGCAGAGT
>NC_068984.1:139083805-139084871 GCF_001194135.2 Octopus bimaculoides | reverse complement strand
ATATATAAGTGATAATAATTTGTGGAAAGTTAGAAAATTAAAATCACAATATATTATATGAGTAAAATAAATTTTTTGTGTGTTTATGTGTCAGTACATATTTATTTGCTCATGCACATATTTATTTGTCTGAAAACATTTTAGTAAATATATTAGATATTACTTTATGAATTTTCTGATATAATGTTAATGATAAAAAAAAAACCTTATTTACATCTATGGCGATTTATGTGAAAGACAATTGTCAGAGACGTTATTTTTGTTCTCAAATTTATGACCTTCAAGTGAAAATTTATTCCAAAATTTCAAAAATTAAGAAAATCTTGTAACATACTAAAACAAACTGGTGATAATACTTTACTATTTTAATCAAATATTTTCGAAATATGTAATTATTCTTAATCGGAACTAGGAACAATATTTATCTAAGAAAATGATACAACATCTGATCTTTTGTCTAAATTGAGGTCAATCTGAGATCGGTTCTACAGATCGAACCCATGACCAAAGTGTTGCCGTTATGATCATAACTTTTATTTACAATAGAATATTCTTGCATACCAGGAACCACATCGTTCAACCTAAACTTATTTAGTCTATTAACAAAGAGGGTGTGTTTTTTCGGTAATATTTCCTTGTTACTTCCGTTTAGTATCAAGTGTAGATGGATTTGTTTTAGCTGAGGAAGCGTTGAGTAATACATGCATGCATACACACATACGCAGACACATACACACACACATACACAATCACATATTAATATTTAGCAGAAGCCACAGAGTGACTCAACAGCCAAGAGTTTTGTGCGCTGACTTGAGTTTCATTCGTGCTAACGTAGGAAACTCTCGACTCTTGAAAGATTCTGCTAAAAATAAATATAGTATACATATATATATATATATATACTCATGTTTTGAATTACATTTTTCCAGTTTGCATCGCTAAATCTATCTATCTATCTATCTATCTATCTATCTATCTATCTATCTATCTATCTATCGATCTATCTATCTATCGATCTCTCTCTCTCTCTCTCTCTCTCTCTCTCTCTCTCTATATATATATA
>NC_068984.1:139081238-139083541 GCF_001194135.2 Octopus bimaculoides | reverse complement strand
TATATATATATATATATATATATATATATATATATATATATATATATATATGAGGAAAATAAGACAAGGTAGAAAATGTCAAAATTATTTTATCCTGAAGAACATTTTAGTATCTGTTTCCGTCATTTATAATATAATAATTATATATTCGTGTATAGACCTTGTAGTATGCCCTTTAAATACCGTTCATAGTATACAGCTACAGTATGAAGGTATACGCCCCTGGATTTACTTCAGCAATTCCTTCTTGTATGTAGACATTATAAAATATATGTGAGAAATAAAATGGAATACACGCCATTCTTTATTATTCACTACGATCGTATCAACCCACCATACGTCGGCGCCTCGCGTGTGAGATGCTTTCCGAAAGGTTGTGGTACATCAAAGTTGAAGATGTGTCTCATCAGGTCACTTGGTAAAAGATACCTGGGTTGTTTTTTTTTTTGGTTTTTTTAAATATACGTTCCATTTGCTTCTATTGGAAAGGTTGTAGTGTGTTACAAACAAAATGTCTTGTAATAGAAATAATCGAAATGGAAATTAGACAAGGTACCTTTTGGCAAGTCAAGACAGAAAAGAAGGGTGGAATGAAGAAACGCTCGGAAGCGCATTGTGGCCAGCTGTGTGTAATTATATTCAATAATCCGGTCGATACAGTGATACGGTGATATACGTACCTGTTACCAAGCAATACTCGTTCATGTGTGACGATTGGCTCTAAATACATATACATTTACTAGAGACTTTAGTTGAATTATTAATATATATTCTTTCTCTAAGAGATAATCGTTACCGCGCTGGTAAATGTTTACCGATATGTCTTCCGACTTTCACATTTTGGGGTCGATAAAATAGGTATCACTCGAGCATTGTTGTCGATTTAATCGACTTGCCTCCTCCCCGAAATCGCTGGCCTTGTCCCAAAACTTGAAACTACTAGTCAATCTCTCATTCACTCTCTCTCTCTCTCTCTCTCTCTCTCTCTCTCTCTCTCTCTCTCTCTCTCTCTACATATGAGTGTATGTATGTATGTGTGTGTGTGCGCGCGTATGTGCGTATACGTGTATGTGAGCGTGTGTGTATGTACCTTAAGTATAGAAACCACGAACTCGTAAAGCCTTAGACAGTTTTGGTGAAATCATTCGAATATTTCCAGATATAGTCAAAGACGGTCTTAATTTTTTAGATAAATGTGTCAGGGATATTAATGAGTTATGTATCATAGAAGGAATGCCTTCTTAATCCTCAAATTATTTTCGGAATCAATGGAGCCAACTCTCGAGCTATTACGAAATTTAGAATCTATGACACGAAGTCTACCCCTCAGGAAAAGTATATTCCTGTTCCACATACATCTCTCTTGTTGCAGGTATAAACCACGCCTCACCCTTTTCTCGTTTATTGTAAGTTCGAAATCATCAGAAACACTGGAGAAGAAGTTCACAATTATTAAATGTTTCGTGTGAGTTACAAGAAAAACAATCACCTGCATAGAACAAATCGTGAACAAGCGAAATAAAGATATTTGCTTTAGCATCGACATGATTCAAATTAAACAGCCCACCTATTTGGCAATAAGATGATGTTTAGATGAGGATCCTTAACAAAATGCGTAAGCAAAAACAACTTCAAGTATGAAAAAATTTAACTCCTTGAACATCAGTACCGTTTGTTGGGAACATTACCAGCTGAACAGAAGTGAATGGTTATGAAAACAAGACAAACATTACACTGCCGGCTGAGAAATTTTGAAGTGCCCACGAAAATTACAAAGTGCTCTGCTCAAAATCAGCAATGCGCTTCCGAGTGCTTCAACTGAGTTCTGTTTAGTAGAAAACTCGGAGATAATCTAGCTTGTAGTTCACCGACTACAACCTAGATAATGGTTACAAATGACAGAATTGTCTCTCACGTAACCGCAGACAAAAACAAGGTGATTATATACATACAGCTTTAGCAGCTCAGCTGAAAAATGATGCCCCTTATATCTAAGCCATGCATCATCTACTGTTAGAAAATACATTTTGAATGATTGAACGAAAGCACAAGACGAGACTGTGGCCTGTGTCCTTTTTGAAAAGGTTACTTCTAACATTTGCCACAACAAAATCGGTGCAATACGTATATATATATATATATATATATATATATATATATTCTCTTTCACTCTTTTACTTGTTTCAGTCATTTGACTGCAGCCATGCTGGAGCACCGCCTTCAGTCGAGCAAATCGACCCCAGGACTTATTCTTGGATGCCTAGTACTTATTCTATCGGTCTCTTTTGCCGAACCGCTATGTT
>NC_068984.1:139080247-139081080 GCF_001194135.2 Octopus bimaculoides | reverse complement strand
TATATATATATATACATATATACGACAGGCTTCTTTCAGTTTCCGTCTACCAAATCCACTCACAAGGCTTTGGTCGGCCCGAGGCTATAGTGGAAGACATTTATCCAAGGTGCCACGCGGTGGGACTGAACCCAGAACCATGTGGTTGGTAAACAAGCTACTTACCACACAGCCACTCCTGCGCCTATATATATTTATATAGGAATTGGTACTCCTTTATTCTAATTGTTATTATTACTGCGCGTTTTATATTATGTCATATTCCACCATCAGATACGGATAACCTGTGTGTTCAATCGACCGTGGGAGACTAACGTGATTAATATCAGAACTGAAACCCATATGGTTTGATTGTCGTCCAGGAACTTTTCAGCACCCCTTTGTATGTATAAATTACGTGATCGACGAAACTATTAGATGTTGTAATACACCGCTCATCACAACGATGATCAAGGTCCCTTGCAATGTCGCCCATTTACAGTTCCGTGGACTGCAGTATCGTAAAACGAAATATTTTGCTCAAGAGAAAAACGTGCCTCCGTATCTAACGATCGTGAGAACAATACCTTGTCTACTAGGCTACGCGCCTTCACACACACACACACACACAGACATACACACAGACATGCACACACACACATATAGCAGAAGCAACAGAGCGACTCAAGGACCGAGGTTTTCGTGCGTCATCACTTATATTAGCATATAGAAATATCATTTTGACATACATGTGTGTATACATATATATATATATGTATATACATATTCATACATATATGCATACATTTATACATATATATATACATACACAAATGCATGCATACACACACACA
>NC_068984.1:139077652-139079052 GCF_001194135.2 Octopus bimaculoides | reverse complement strand
ATATATATATATATATATATATATATAAATATATATATATATATATACAGAGAGAGAGAGAGAGAGAAAGAGAGAGAGAGAGAGAGAGATACATATATATATATATGTATATACATATTCATACATATATGCATACATTTATACATATATATATACATACACAAATGCATGCATACACACACACATACATACATACATACATACATACATACATACATACATACATACATACATATCGAAGTGTATCGCTTGGCCAAGTTTGCATAGTTGAAACTGATAAGAATTTGGAAGCCGCTCCTTGATCGACATTCTTTGTCTGATAACCTAGAATACATGCAATACATGCCTAAAGAAGTCGCACGATTCTACCGCAACGTATCATCAGATGAAAGGATGAGCCTATATGAGCAGAAGACTATGCATGGATATGTTAGTAGAAAGCTCCGAGATGATAGTAACATCAATCATCAAAGCAGTTTATCATGGATCAATGGTCGGATTACTACCTCCCACTTTAAAGGGTATGCGTTTGCAATCCAGGAACAGGAAATATCAACCAAGTACCTGATGCACAAAAGCGATAGAAATGCAGGAAAAGCTGTAAAATGAGACAACCGATGCAGACTTTTTGGAGTTAACACCGAAGATATCACCCACATCATAAGTAGTTGTCTGAAAATGTAATCAGAGTATTATCTATCGATGCGATATGATGTTATAGCTAGGCCATTCTACAATGAAATCCGTCGGAACAATAATTCCGAAGACAAAGAAATAAGGACCCACGATATGGTAGAAGACTTATAATAAAAATGAATACTGGTGGAATGTGCAAGTGAAGACCTCAATAAAATGAAAGCACAACAGACCTGATAGAATGATTTGGGACAGAGCGGAGACATTGTGTGCAATTGTGGAAATTAGCAACCCAGCAATTATTAATATACAGCTGAAGATCAGTGAAAAAGAGAATATCTACGCTGAGAGTTCAGTTTTATACATGTAATTATTGAGGCCCTGGGATATGTAACACATTGTCTAAATATCAATCTCGAGAAATTATGCTTCCCAAAATCAGACAGGAGAAAGCTAATTCGAAGACCATAGATCTAATCCATCACTGAAACTGTAAAAATCCGTAAAACTTTTCAGAAGTTTATTATTTAAATATATATGAGCATGTCTAGATATGTAACTATATTCATCAGGATACATACATATAGCAAAATATACAAATCTGCACATATACATACATACAAATATATTACCCAGTTGTTGATATATTGAAATTCCAATGTAGGAGCCTTGAATCTAGTTTAGAAACCGGCTCTTTCTCTATTGGCAATAAATCTTGAAATAAAACTGATCAATGACATACATGCATACATACATACATACAT
>NC_068984.1:139076731-139077423 GCF_001194135.2 Octopus bimaculoides | reverse complement strand
TATATATATATATATATGTATATTCTATTATCTTAAACAGACTGGTTATTTTGTCTCAGAACACTTGCAAAAGAAAAGCATAGGTTTCGAAAACGTATGGATATTCAATATATTATTTGTCATGCACCGCCACACATATTAACACTCATGAATATAATTTGGGAATAAAATCTATTTTATGGTCCTAGAAGCGTTCATGTAACTTATAACATTGCAAACGCAACATTAAAAACTGAAAAGTGGTAATATACTCTTAAGTTTTATTTTAATAGCTTTAACTTTTCACAACAGCACCAGACCATGTTAGGGCCTCTGCCGCTCAGACAAATTAACCAAAGCGATGCATGGCATGAAATAAACTTTGAAAGTTTGGGGTGGTGATCCCACATCAACAAGCGGGATTTCGTCATATACTAAACCACTCTTGATACAAGGCGTTGCTGAAAAATTCCTGACATTAAGGCTATCGCGACATGTCTGGTTGGAGGCCCAAACTTCCGAGTTCTTTTACAGGTCTTAGAAAGACTGAAGGACCACTGCAATAAGTGTGTTAATCTGAGCGAGGAATAGCATATGTTGAATAAAATCATAATTTACTAACCCTGTAACTCCTGTATTTTCTTTTATCCAACGCTAGGAACTTTTCAGCTTTCCCCCGTATTTTTATGAAGAATCATATATATATATATATA
>NC_068984.1:139069484-139076625 GCF_001194135.2 Octopus bimaculoides | reverse complement strand
GTCTTTGTGTTTGTACTTCTAAGCTCATGTACATCAGTGCATGTGTGTATCTGCAAAGACAGCATGATTTTAACTTAACTCCTGGTAATCTTGTCTGTGAAGCAAGTCCCTTTACCCACAAACCGTTTCTGTTTTATTTATTTTATTTATCTATCTATTTATTTTACATTTTCCTCTTTACCTTCTGTACCCAGAATACCCAACCTCGGACAAAAAAAAAAAGAAAAGCGAAAGAAAAAAACAAGAGAAGGTTCTGCCTTTGTTATTGTTCATTAAATCGAAAATTTTATGATGCTGTAACAACAACCGTCAGATAGCGGCACATATATATGAATCTTTATATATGAACTGCTTTTAGTTTTTTTTTTCTTTAGGACAAACTTATGAAAATACTTTGAACAGGTAAAGGGTTAAAATACATATGATATAATGTTTCATATGGGGTGGTGTTTAATTTTTTAAGTATATCTTTCTCACAAGTGTCTTAAATCTTGTCATTAATTAAAACATTTTGTGTTACGGTATCTCGATTGTCCTGTGTATCGCAATTCCTACTTTAGAAACAGTTTAATATGAAACCTCGTTCACTTGTCATGATGTCTAAGATACAATAAAGCGACATTCAAATATATTGTGAATATTTCTTGCACAACTCTATCAAGTAACATGGACTGGAATTTGGAGCCAGTTTGCGAGTTCGGTTGACGTATCTTAAATTGTCTTCGTCCTGTCAACGAAGCTTTATTCATCTACTACGATGGCGACCATGTCACTTGTCAGTACAAAACAGACGATAAAATGAATTGTGATATAAATAAAAATATGGTAAACAAAAGTGTTTAACTTACAGATTAACGGCGAGAAACGGTAACTTTACAGTGAAAAAGTTTCTGACTCTCTTGGCCTGAGCCTTTAGCTTTGATAGTTCTCCGGTGTTTGGGGAGTTAAACGTTGGGCAAAGGTCTTTTAGTTACTGGCAGTCTTTGACCTGCTTGTTTCTATACACCTTTGTATAGAAATATAGATGTAAGTAAATGTACGTATATAGCTATAGATATTTAAACATACATACACACATATCTACAAACATATATATATATATATGTATGTATGTATGTATGTATGTATGTATGTATGTATGTATGTATGTATGTATGTAATCGTGTGCGAACGTATGTCTACGTGTATATGTGTGCGTGCGTATATGTATGTGAATGTATACCTATAAATCGAGTCCTGTACACGCCCAAGTTGATGTCGACGCCGTACAAAAGATGCGGAGAGATGACTTGATGAAAAAAACGGTTGAAATAAATATTACTATACACACAGTAGGGTTATGCACAAGTTTATAACACTTCTGTGTTAAAAATATGCGAAAATAATTCGGCAATTGAACATACATGTATATGCGTGTTATTTTGTATATATCTGTACATACGAGCATCCATATATATACAAGTATATATCATATGTAAATATATGTATACATATATGTATATATTTATGTATGTTTCTATATGAACATGAATATATATATATGTAGTTATATATACTTTCAAGATTGAATATTAATACTGCTGATTCTTAAAATTTTTACTGTTTTTAATTTTTTTTTTATGTTTTGTAAGAATTTTCTGTGTAAAGTATATAACCATTAATCAATAATATATATATTTATATATAGCATCATATTTTATATATACAATTATCTATGTATACATATATATACATGTATATGTCTGAGTGTGTGTGTATGTGAGATAGTGTGTGTGTGTGCATGTGTGTATATATATTCTTTTCAAGTTATGATGTAGTTTAAGAACGTTACTTTTTATGTCGAAGTTGTCCTGTTAATACTTCTTTCTTTCTTTCTTTCTTTCTTTCTTTCTTTCTTTCTCTCTTCTATTCTGTATGCCTCTTTTTCCTGTGATTTTGTTTTCCTTTTTTGTTTTTGTTTATAAATTCATTTATCAATTTATGGTATGAACCGAGAAGATATTCGTCCGATGTTAACTATGCATTTGTAGCGAAAGACAACGAATGAGGAAGATATTTGCAATGGGAGGTATTTCTCGCAAAATCTCCCTTCAGTGTGTGTTCCTAAAATCAGGTGGACAGGCCCTTTATATTTTGGCCCACTGCCTTTGACGGCATTAATTTCACGAATATATTTAACACACACAAAAACTTACAAACACACACACTCACCCACGCACCCACCCACATATACACATACATATTCACATCCCTTTCATATACATATAAGTGTGTGTGTTTGGGTGTGTGTGTTTATACACCTAAACGCCACTACGTACATTTTACCCATCTATCTATCTATCTATCTTTCTATCTTATCTATGCATCTATCACATCTCTCTATCACATCTCTCTCGTTCTACCTAACTCTCTATCTATCTATCTATCTATCTGTCTATCTATCTATCTACCTATCTATCTATTTATCTATCTATCTTTCTAACTCTGTGTGTATGTGTATATGTGTGTGTGTGTGAGTGTGTGTGTGTGTGTGTGTGTGTGTGTGTGTGTGTGTGTGTGTGTGTGTGTGTGTGTGTGTGTGTGTGTGTGTGTGATATTCACCCATATGATTTGTGTTACAATTTGTATTTTGTTTTATTAGTTATGATGTGTGGCTCTATGACGCTGACAACTCGAACTGAATGAAAACTGTAATCTCCTCCTCTTCGCTACAAAAACACATAAACGGGGCGGAGTGTTGGAAGTTGTGGCCAGCAAAATGCGGAGGCACACATCGATTAAAATGAGTTTCTAAAGGTATTTATTGATTAAATGGCACGGAGTGAACACAAGAGATAGGAGGAGTATAGGGGAAGGGTGGGTATTGATAGGAAGTATGTAGGAGGGAAGTATAATGTACGGAAAAAAAAAAGAGAGGGCTAACATAGGAACAGAGGATGGAGAGATAGTAAAAAGAGAATGGTTGTGGAGGAGATTGCGAGAGTGTGAGGCAGAGAGAGACAGAGTAAAAGATTTAAAATATGAATGTGTCTCTATAAATCTTAGTTCTTCTGTTTCTTACGTTCTCTGTATACACTCATGCAAGCAATCATACGCACATGCGCACAGGGTCACACGCAGGCACGCACGCACGCACGCCCATACATACAAATACATGTCCAGAGATGAGAACGATGATAGACTAATTACATTGACACACGTCAGTCTCTAACTAACCCCTTTTCTCTTTAGCATTTTTTTTTTTTTATTTATCAAACTCTCTCCTTCTCTCTGTCTCTCTGTGTATATATTTATGTTTCTATGTCTTTGTGTGTCTAACTATATATACGTTGATATGTAAATCTCACCTTCTCTCATATATATATATATATATATATATATATACATATGTATAGGTGTGTGTTTTTGTCGGTGTGTGACTGTGTGTGTCTATGGATATAAGTATGTATAAGTATATATATATATATATGTGTATATATACTTATGCCTATATTTCTATATACACATACATATGTGGACATATATATTTGAATATATGTATATGTGTATTGTGTGTGTGTGTATTGTGTGTGTGTATGTGTATACTTATATGTATATGCATACATACGCGTGCACATAAATCAAAATATATATACATATGTGGGCATATATATATTTGTATATATGTATGTGTGGTGTGTAATATGGAGCGTGTGTGTGTGTGTGTGTGTGTGTGTGTGTGTGTGTGTGTGTGTGTTGCATATAAATTCATGACTGAAAAATAATGAGGCTGAAAACTTGGAATCATGAAAAAGATAGACGATAGGGAAGGAGAAGGGAGAGGAAGAGAGGAAGAGAGGAAAGAAGAACGAAAAGGAGGAGAAGGAGGAGGAGAAGGAGAAGAAGAAGAAGAAGAAGAAGAAGAAGAAGAAGAAGAAGAAGAAGAAGAAGAAGGGAGAGGAAGAAATGAAAGAACGAAAAGGAGAACAAGGAGGAGGAGAAGAAGAAGAAGAAGAAGAAGAAGAAGAAGAAGAAGAAGAAGACGAAGGAGGAGAAGAAGAAGGAGAAGAAGAAGGAGAAGAAGAAGAAGAAGGGAGAGGAAGAGAGGAAGAAATGAAAGAAGAACGAAAAGGAGAACCAGGAGGAGGAGAAGAAGAAGAAGAAGAAGAAGAAGAAGAAGAAGAAGAAGAACAAGAAGAAGAAGAAGAAGAAGAAGAAGAAGAAGAAGAAGGAAGAGAAAGAGAGGAAGAAATGAAAGAAGAACGAAAGGAGAACAAGGAGGAGGAGAAGAAGAAGAAGAAGAAGAAGAAGAAGAAGAACAACAACAACAACAACAACAAGCGTATACACCCATATATACTTGTATAAACATGTACACACGCACACAAACACACACGTACATATATATACAATTATATACACGTATACACGCACGTGCACACACACAACATGATAGTTACTGTAAATTTAAGCGAAAGAAGATATATATATATATATATATATAAGTAGAGATAGATAGATAGATAGATAGATAGATAGATAGATAGATAGATAGGTAAGTTTCTTTATTAGCCACACGGCGGAGCACAGAGGGGACAAAATACAAAGTAGAGCTTTTCTTTTCGAAAATAGAAAAAAAAGGGAGAAAAATAAAATACTGATCAAAAGGGATCGTGAGAAAAAAAATTATCAAAAGGGGTCGTGTATCACAGAAAATATTAAAAATGTATAAAGCAAAATTAGGTTTATCCGTGGAAAGAAAAGCCTACGGAAAAGACCACGGCAACCCCAGGCAGGGAGGGAATAAACACACGAGAGCGAAGTGCTCTCTCTATCTTTCTCTTTCTCTCTTTCTCTCTCTCTCTTCGATTTACAGGATCATGCTCAAAGTGGTTTCGTCACTCGCATATACCATCTTTGCTACATTCACCCACCTTTTATTTAAACATTCACGAGACAAAATTTTCCTCTGTATTCTCACCTTCCTTTTCAAGTGGTACTTGAAAAAGTTGATGAGCGATTGGCCAGAGAGGTAAGTGTTTGTCTCTAAAACTTTCGCTCGAGTCCACCGCACACATTCTTTCACTATGGCCACCATTACGATGAAGATTGCCTTGCCTCCCGGTTAAGGGGAGGTGGCGGAGAAATTTTCCCGATAGCTTCGGCCGACAAGTAAACTCGTCCCCCACTTGATAGCAGCCGTCCGGCATAAGCCTAAAGGTCCGAAGTGGCTTGACACTGCATGAGTGCGTGCAGAACGGTTTCGTCGCATCTCAAGCAAGTCGGTCCGGTGTATCTCAAACCGTGCCTGTAGAGCTTATCTCGAACGGGTAATACTTCTCGATAGCAGTGCAAAGCCAGGAATGTCTGGTGATTGTCCATAGGTCCCTATAGAACGCCTTTGTGGAATTGAAGTCGCACAAGTTTTGTCCCGAACAGCAGAGTTGCTTGCGAACAAGGCGGCACTCGAGGTTCCATTCGCCTAGCCTCGGTCTCTGAGACGAGCTGCAGGAAAGCGCGCCGCACAAACGGCGACCACACCTGTTCACTGTCGTCTATGAAGTACCTGAGATGTCGCAGTCTCAGCGCATGTCTGCGCATCATCTACCACGGCATGGCTAGCCCTCCATTTAGCCGGTGTTGACAGCAAATGGATCGCCTAACCATCGGAACGCTGTGTGGAGAATTGGACATACCGTGGCTGAAGATGCACAGACATGTGTTACGGTTGCGACATCTCCAGCTTCTTTCTTGAAAGTGTATGTGTGTGTTCACTCTTTGTTTCATTCTTCTTCTACAGTTCATTTCTGACAGAGCTGCAGCTCTGAATCAATTGTACGCTGGAGAAGGACACCTGCAACTATAATGTCATCAGACGCTCATAACCCTCTGCCTATATGGTACCACGGTTGACCGAAATTCCACATTGGCATAACATAGAAGGTCACTGGCGGGCAAAAACGAAAATGTCCCTGGAAAGACGCTGGATGTCGACGAAAATCAACAGGCTGCTCAGATCTGGATGATTATTGAGTCGGGGCCCAGGGATAGTTTCCAAAACTAAAAGGTCTGGCGCTCTTACATGGAACGTTGCCAGTCCAGGATAACCTCCACATGCGTTGAAATACTGTCAACCGTGCCGGCTCGAGTTGAGTGTAGCGCAACGCAACCGTTCTGTTCGCACTTGCCATACACCCGAGCACTGCTGTCTTGTGAGGTTATGTCAAATCTGCTGTAACGTGAGGGATGGATCCGGGTATCAGCTGATCTATTATGAAGGTCGTTCTGCTACCTTCCCTTGATCGGGAAGAACTGGCAATCTTCATTTGTCGGGTGGCTTTAGTGAAACAGGCTGTGTCTGTGTCATATGCGAACCTGAGAAAGCTAAAGACAGCTCTTCGTTTTTGGTCAAGCCGTCATCAACTTGTTTAAAGTTTCACTTGAAAAGGAAAGCAAGGTTGAAGAGGGAAGTTTAAAACACCGAAAGAAGATACTTTATGTCTATACTCCGTCGACGGACATAAATAACAAAATATTATTACGAAAAGACTATCAGAAACGGTAGAATATCTGAGTAATTTACTTCGTCTATTTTGTTACGCATTTTTGCATTTTGTGTTCATATATCCCACCTGATGTTTTACTTTGACTTACTTCATTTCAGGTCGGTTGAAATAAAGCAATTGTGAAGTAACGGTGTTGATTTGATCTATCAATTCACTTCCCCCAGAATGGAACGCAACGTGACTATCGTAATATGCTACTATCATGGTTATGACGGAGCAAAGTACAGGAGAAAATCATTTATCTGCTATGTTCCTATCCCCTCAGGAACAACTTTGCTCATAAATTTCCCAGGGTCAAGAAAACTCGTACTCACATTATAACTCTTCTCCCTCGCTCCTCTCTAAATTTATGTTGTAGTATGTTAGAAATGAATATTAGTATTAATAAGCTGTATTCAGAATGGAAAGTTTATGGCTACAATATACAACTCATTTATCCACCAAAACCAGAAAAGAGTTCAGAAAAGGAAATGTGGCCGCCATTTAGCGCTTCATGTTTTATATCTTATCAATATAATGCTCTCCTTTTCATGAGCAAAATCATAAATATACATACATACATACATACCTTCAGACAGACAAACTCACAGACATAT
>NC_068984.1:139068274-139069159 GCF_001194135.2 Octopus bimaculoides | reverse complement strand
ATATATATATATATATACGCACTTAAGGCTTACTTCTGTAATAGCTAATATAAAATGCACGTGAAAATAAGCCAGGAACACTTACCGTGCCATAGGAATGAGATACATAATAAATAAGAACTAACAACTGGTTTCTTTTGGAGCTGTCTTCAATGTAAGAAGTTTCCTCACAGGTTTCTAATACAATATTTTATTTAGATGACAATTTCGAATGACAAGATTGTATTTAAGAGAAGTTTAATCAATTATTGAGGAAATAGCATAAGAATATATAATAAGAATCCATATTAACACGATACATAAACTGCGTCGAAATAATATATAATTACATTGAGGAACAAATTGAATAAAGCACAAAAGCAGTTATGAATCCTAGTCTTGCTGTATTTATGTATTTACATATGTGGGATCAAAATTTGAATTTCATTTCTCACTGATTAACAATATTATCGGTATTCTTTGCTAAATACTATTCTTCAGAGCTTCAAGTAAATTTTAGTTTTACATTAATTTACATTGTATAAATAAGTTTGTGTGGAGGCGCAATGGCCCAGTGGTTAGGGGCAGCGGACTCGCGGTCATAGGATCGCGGTTTCCATTCCCAGACCGGGCGTTGTGAGTGTTTATTGAGCGAAAACACCTAAAGCTCCACGAGGCTCCGGCAGGGGATGGTGGCGAACCCTGCTGTACTCTTCCACCACAACTTTCTCTCACTCTTACATCCTGTTTCTGTTGTGCCCGTAATTCAAAGGGTCAGCCTTGTCACACTGTGTCACGCTGAATCTCCCCGTGAACTACGTTAAGGGTACACGTGTCTGTGGAGTGCTCAGCCACTTGCACGTTAATTTCACGAGCAGGCTGTCCCGTTGATCGGATCAACTGGAA
>NC_068984.1:139065725-139068264 GCF_001194135.2 Octopus bimaculoides | reverse complement strand
TCATAGGATCGCGGTTTCCATTCCCAGACCGGGCGTTGTGAGTGTTTATTGAGCGAAAACACCTAAAGCTCCACGAGGCTCCGGCAGGGGATGGTGGCGAACCCTGCTGTACTCTTCCACCACAACTTTCTCTCACTCTTACATCCTGTTTCTGTTGTGCCCGTAATTCAAAGGGTCAGCCTTGTCACACTGTGTCACGCTGAATCTCCCCGTGAACTACGTTAAGGGTACACGTGTCTGTGGAGTGCTCAGCCACTTGCACGTTAATTTCACGAGCAGGCTGTCCCGTTGATCGGATCAACTGGAACCCTCGACGTCGTAAGCGACGGAGTGCCAACAACAACAAATAATTTTGTAGATACAGGCATGGCCAGGATGTGGTTCACTCGATTCAGAATTATGAGGTCTCGGTTTCAATCCTAAAGCGTGCTATCTCGGGTGAGTTATTTTAACATAGCCTCAGATCTCTGCATATTCTATAAGGGAAACTGTTGGGAGATGGACAACTGTCTAGGAGCCCATTGGATTTTACCTGAAATATAAGGGTCCAGGCTGGTCACACTTTCGTCACTCTGATTATACCTAACAGTTGAGGCCATAGTACACATATCTGTGGAATACTCACTCGCTTACACATTAATTTACTGAATCAGATTTTCTGATGATCGTACCACAGAATACTCATCGTCAGACAAACGGAGAACCCATTAAAGTAAAAATACAGATGGCAAAGTCTTGCTCTAGCGATTGAGATGATATTCGGTTCGATTCCATCTAGCCTTTGATGACCAGGCAACCAGGCTGTAAACAGGGGCTCCGAGTATTACGCATTTCCATCTATCTATAGCCCGGGATGTCCATCTATAATCATCTAGAGGCGAGTTGACTTGCACGAGAGGTTCCATTAATTCAGTTTTAAGGATACAACCATTAAAGTTCCTTTTACCATATTTTAGTACAATATCTACGATATTTTAGAAACTAACTTGAAATAATCCTCTTTCTACTTAATGAATGGCTCAATATAATTGAACATATTTTATGTATTAGATTGTGTTCTATATCCCATTTCTTAATTTAAAAGAAATTAATTTAATTACGACGAATTCCTTATGCTTATCTGTTGGTTTGTGGATATTTACTCGTGCACAAGTATTGTTCACAGCAAAACAGTCATTTTATTACGTATTCAACTAATGGAAATTAGACTGACATTGTGTAATAGATCATTGTGTTACTGATTTAAAAATTAAGGAGAGATATGTAAAGATTTAGCAGAAACTATAGAAATGAACCTCGAGAAGATTACTTCAGATTACGGTATAGGAATTCATTTAAATTAAGAATTGAAGTAGGGAAATGGGTTATAGAAAACAATCCAATGCATAAAATATACTCAATTATATTGAACCATTCATTAAGTAGAAACAAGATCCCTGTCAAGACAATTTCTGAAATATCGTAGATACTGTATAAAACTATGGAAGAAATAACCTTAATGACGGTATTCTTATAATTGACTTAATTGATTAGGTGAAAATGCTAAATGCAGTAACAAAAATAACATCAACATTTTTTTCCGAATGTTTAATTATCAAACTTAGATATGACATCAAACTAGCAAATTGTAAAATGCTTCTTGACAGACCGTTTCTAAGTAACTACGAAGAATATTCTAAAGAAATTCAATACGTGCAGCTATGAAATTTCACTAAGGTGTTTACCTCATGTCATAATCATTTAAATTTTCCGAATAGATGGGAAAAGGGAAAATCACTTGTGCCGTGTTAGCAAGAAAAATTTTCCAGCAATTTGACGATCGCATCCCAATTATCTAAAACTTACTGCAGGCTATCTTAGGTTTTGTTATCTCGGTAGGGTCATGGATGATGGGCTCCATGCATCGTTGGGAGCTTTCTTGACTTCCTGTATATCTCCTTTAGCTCTTCCTCTGTCCACTTCAGAATTCCAGCACCATACCGAACTGCTGCGACTTCGCGCGAGTTTATTGCCGAGATTATGTTTCTGGCATTCGGCTTTGCAGCCAATATTTTTCTCACTTGCCCTGGTACTCTCTTTTTGCCGTTTTCTTCATGTTGATTCCATCTGCATCAGAGCATTCGAGTGGTTCCAAGCAGTGCTGTTTTCTGCAAGTGCTCCACCCTTTTTCCAGCTCCTACTTGTTCCATGTACTTCTCGAGATTTTTACTCACTGTTCCCAGGGCTCCGACAATTATTGGTATTACTACCACCTTTTTCAGCGACCACAACTTCTTAACCTCCCAAGCTAACCTGTCAAATCTATCGACTTCTCTTTCTTCCATATCGCATAACATGTTGTCATCTGGACATGCTATATCTATGATCCAGCATCGTTTGCCTTCTTTCTCAATTAACACTATGTTTGGTTTCCTATTCTCTATCTCATGGTCGCACTGAATCATAGAATCCCATAGGATTTTGCATTACCATTTTCGATGATGCTTTCGGGTTTATGTTCTGACCACTTTTTTGCTCTGTCAAGTCCATACTTGTTGCA
>NC_068984.1:139063209-139065554 GCF_001194135.2 Octopus bimaculoides | reverse complement strand
GTGGTCGATCTAATCGACTGACCTCCTCTCCAAATTTTCGAGCCATGTGCCGAGTGTAGAAAAGAATTAACACTATGTTTGGTTTCCTATTCTCTATCTCATGGTCGCACTGAATCATAGAATCCCATAGGATTTTGCATTACCATTTTCGATGATGCTTTCGGGTTTATGTTCTGACCACTTTTTTGCTCTGTCAAGTCCATACTTGTTGCATAGTGTCCAATTATCATTGTCTATGATGTCTTCTGGTTTATGTTCGCACCACTTAATTTTCTCTGTCAAGTCCATACTTGTTGCAAAGTGTCCAATGGACAATCGTTGCTATATTGTCGTGACGTCTCTTATATTCTTTCTGGGCTAGTGACGTACATTTTCTGATAATATGCCATACGGTTCCACCATTCTGTCCACGAATTTTCGGTTTCTCGATTCTATCCACAAATGTTATTATTATTATTATTATTATTATTATTATTATTATTATTATTATTATTATTATTATTATCATTATTGAAAAGCACGATGGAAGTGCAGCAACTGTTGTTGCAAAGAAAGTCATATCAATAGCTAAGAAAAAAAACTGTATATACAATTGGCTGATATGTGGGAGCAAAAACCTCTGCATGGCAAATATGTGGCCGTTCCAAAAACGCTGATGTAGATCAGAAGCACAATCATCAATTTTCTACGAAGCTCAGAGCTAAAGTAGAGAACGAATGCTTCATCTTAGCTGCTCAAGACAAGAGCCTACTAACCCGGAACTACTAAGTCACTATGATGAAAAATGGAGTATACCCCAAAGTGCCGATACCGCAACGATGAGATTGAAACACCTAATCTCTGACTCTAAAGTTTTTGCACCTATAGAGTATAAATCAAGATATGACAGAGTTGGTCCATATCTACACTGGTTAATATGTCAGCATTATAAAATCAACGCAGCTGACAAATGATTGAAGCACTACCCTGAGGCTGTAACTGATGGAGAAAAATGTAACGATTCTTTGGGACTTTCCAGTGCATACAGACAGAACCATCAAAGCTAATAGGCCAGATGTTGTTGAGAAAGACCAAAACAATAAAGTCAGTTTATTGATTGACACGAGCATTCCTCGTGATCATAATATCAGAATTTGACAAGCTCAGAAAATATAAAGAGTTGCCCATTGAAATCGAAAGAATGTGGTTTCTCAACATGGTTACAATACCAGTGACTGTAGGAGCACTTGGAATGATCATTCAAGGAACTGAAAATTATTTGAGTATGATGCTTTGCTCACCATGCAAGCAAGAAACGCAAAAGATTGTCTTAACTGGTACGTTGCACGTATTGAGAAGAGCATTAACGCTGTGAAATTTCTTTCCTTGTTTTCCCTTTTTTTTCTTTGTCTTCTTTCTTCATTTTTTTTCTTTTTGTGTATGTGTTTTCTATTTTTACCTTTTGCCCTTTATTCTTTCTTTCCTTTTTCTCGTTTCTCTCACTCTCTCTCTCTCTCTCTCTCTCTCTCTCTCTCTCTCTCACACACATAACTTGACTTTCTAAATGATGAACCTGATGTGTTTATTTTAATGGCCGGCCAATGTATACAGTGAGAGTGTTTGCCCTAGATGTCGGGAAGACACTCGGCAAGAAACAGAACCAAAATTGAAATAATAATAATAATAATAATAATAATAATAATAATAACATACAGAAAATTGCACTACTGGGCACTGCACACATCCTACGCAAAACTCTTTTAATACAGTAACCATTACAGCATCACAGCAAACCACAGCACATACCCAAGGCACACAGAGCTGCGCTCGGTAGTGAAGTGAAAGCACGTTATAAAAATAAAACTACTGAACAATAATAATAATAATAATAATAATATTGGTAATAATTTTCTGAGAATAAATTTCAGACATATAAACAGAATATCCGCTACAGAGCTCAGAGAGATATCATTGAAAGGTTAGCAGAAAAGACTAAGAACCACACGATGGAGTAACCCCAAAAATTGAAAGAAAATTAAATGTCTGAAAACTCGGCCATTAAATGAAGAAGGATGAGATGTTTAAAAAGATTAGCTTGCAATTCTTACATTTGTGTGATATTTAAAGAGAGCGCAACCAAGAAATTAACGGCTGATGGAATTTTCATTCTGAGAGCATTTAATTTCTGTTTACTTATAGAAGAGATGCACTGACGATATATATCAGAGAAAATTCATATTTTAATACGCTTATAACGTTCACTACTTAAACACAACCATTTTCTTTTTCGAACTTATTTATTGAATCATAAGCATTTTTCTACACACGCACACACACACACGCACGCACGCACACACACACACACA
>NC_068984.1:139062273-139062802 GCF_001194135.2 Octopus bimaculoides | reverse complement strand
GCACGCACTCACAAACACGCACAAACACACACACATAAACGCACACACAAACACACACACATACACACAAACACACAAACACACACAAACACACACACATACACACACAAACACACACGCAAACACACACACAAACAAACAAATTCAGACACGCACACACGTGCAAGCGTGTATGTACGCGAACAGTAACATATATCACACATGCACTCATCATGCACGCACGAATTCACAGACATATATCTATATGCGTGTATGTGTGCACAGACTTTGAGGTCCTGTGAGTGCACGTCCTGTTAGAAGCAGAGAGAGGGAGAGAGAGATAGGGAGTGAGAGAGAAAGAGAGAGTGAATAGAAATAGATGTCGATAAATTTATAAATTTCCCTAATGAAAATACCCTCTTGTTATATTCTACCCATTGAACTAGGGTGATATATTGTATTGAGACATAAATGCATAATTTGATGAGATATATTTATTTATTTTCCGTAAACATACATACAAACATATATATATATATATATATATATA
>NC_068984.1:139055947-139059506 GCF_001194135.2 Octopus bimaculoides | reverse complement strand
GCAACCTTCGTGTTTGGCGTTGAGGTGTTGGTCGAGGGCCATCCTCGCAGCCAAAATGTTGGTTGCGCTGCCAGTTGTAAGTGCCTCTTCTAGTTTCTTAACTAAGTCTCCCTCTACTCTATTTCGATCTAGATAGATAGGCAGACAGATAGATAGATAGATAGATAGATAGATAGATAGATAGATAGATAGATAGATAGATAGATAGATAGGTAGATATAGATAGATAGATAGATAGATAGATAGATAGATAGATAGATAGATAGATAGATATAGATAGATAGATAGATAGATAGATAGATAGATAGATAGATAGATAGATAGATAGTTGACATGCAAGTTACAGGAGTTTTCGACCAAGATAAAGTCTCTAAGTACGTGTTTTGTTTAAAAACAATATATATCAGAGGGATGCCAAAAACATTGACTGGTTTGATTCATAAAGAGGCCAAAGAACATCACACAATCAATAAAAATAACAAACCAATTAGGCAAAAACCACTATAGCACTTATACACGCTAAAGGATATAATTACACCACCGAAACCTTGTCAGAACGTTCACCTGAATATGGGAGTGGCGAGTAACTTCAGTTTATTTTAAAATAATATACAGAGAAAGGCGGTGAGATGGAAGGATCGCTAGCACGCCGGGCGATATACTTAGCTGTATTTCGTCTGCCACTACATTCCGGGTTCAAATTCCGCCGAGGTCGACTTTGCTTTTCATCCTTTCGGGGTCGATTAAATAAGTACCAGTTACGCACTGGGGATCGATGTAATCAAATTATTCCCTTTGTTTGTCCTTGTTTGTCCCCTCTGCGTTTGGCTCCATGTGGGCAATAAAGAGATATAATATACAGAGAGAGTTGTAGTGGGGACAGAGATAAATTGATAAATATATGGATGAATAGATGGATAGATAGTTATGCGTGAGTGAAAATATATATTTGTCCATTCACGCGTATCTATCTATTATCTATCTACCTTTCACTGTATGTTTGCCTCACTCTCTCACTCTCTCTCTGTCTGTCTGTCTCTCTCTCTCTCTCTCTCACTCCATATATATATATATATATATATATATATATATATATACGGTCAACCAGTCAGCAGATAGAGATTCTCGGTATGGAAAACACGTATAAGAACTCAAATATACACACGCAGACACACACAGACACATATGTATAGTGGAAGCGCAATGGCCCATTGGCTAGGGCAGCGGACTCGCGGTCGTTGGATCACGGTTTCGATTCCCAGACCGGGCGTTTTGAGTCTTTATTGAGCGAAAACACCTTAAGCTTCAAGAGGCTCCGGTAGGAGGTGGTGGGGTGGCGAACCCTGCTCTACTCTTTCCACGCAACTTTCTTTCACTCTTTCTTCCTGTTTCTGGAAAATAAGACAAGGTAAAAAATGCCAAAATTATTCTTTCATAAAGTACATGTTTGTACCGGAAATGACGGAAACCGGTACTAAAATGTACTTCATGATAAAATAGTTTTGGTACTTTCTACCTGTCTTATCTTCCTTATACATATTAACTCGTGTGTTACTTTTCTACCTTCTACACACACACATATGCGTATGTATATGCGTATTTGTGTGTGTGATTTCAAAATTATATACATATAGGAAAAGGTATGGATAGGGAAAAGCATTAAAATATAATACTTTTATATCTGTAAAGTATACAAGGTTTTACAATGTTGTAAGATATTCTATTATATCAAGCTACACATCTATTATTATTTCTTTTCTGTTTTTGAGAACATCATGCTATACACAATAGTATATGTGTACGTTCCATAGACAGAATATTCCTATTCACTATGTATATTTAAAACAATGTCATAGTACCTGAAACTTGTTGAATTTTAAAAAGCAAAATTATAGAAAACAAACACTAAAATAAGAATGTCGGTAGCAGGATTCATGGAATTATTATATGAAATGACAAATATATAGAACTATTTAAAATAAAACAATCTAAAGTGTAACCATCAATTCTGAAACTATTCAAGGCTTATTGTTGGCAAAAATTTTACTGAACCAACCCAAATCAAAATTCAATAGATTCCAATATTTTGTTCTGAAAAATTATACTTTCGCCTGCATAGCTTCTGGTATATAAGTAACAACGTCTGATGTTGAATAGCGTGTTTTTGCTTTACATTGTGACTATTGACAATGAGAGATGTACATTCAAAATAAAACTGACAGAGAATAATTAAACGACAAGTAGCCAGTGATTCTGCATTTGGGAATCTATATATGTATATGTATGTGTGTGTGTGTGTGTGTGTGTGTGTGTGTGTGTGTGTGTGTGTGTGTGTGTGTGTGTGTGTGTGTGTGTGTGTGTGTGTGTGTGTGTGTGTGTGTGTCTGTGTCTGTGTTTGTCCCCCCAACGTCGCTTGACAACCGATGCTGATGTGTTTACGTCCCGGTAACATAGCGGTTCGGCAAAATGAACCGATAGAATAAGTACTACGTTTACAAAGAATAAGTCCTGGGGTCAATTTGCTCGACTAGAGGCGGTGCTGCAGCATGGCCGCAGTCAAATGACAGAAACAACTAAAAGAGTAAAAGAGTATATATTTCCTCTTATTCCTTTCTGCTGAAGAAAGTAGGCTCGAAACGTAAAAGACTTTTCCCTTTTTCCCAAGCGTTAAATTATTACACTTGCTTGTTGCTGGAAAACTTTTGGTAGACTAAAAATGAGTTAGATATTTGCTATAATTTCAGTTGGTCATGCTAGAAAGTGTAATGGCTGTTGTTTCTCATAGAACTCTATGGAAGTGATGTCTGAGGATCCAACCTTCACGAACTTTCCAGTGATAGTGGGCAGAGAAGGTAGCTAAATGGAGTGACTATAACACAATGAAACCAAGACATACCAACGCAAATGATGATATAAAATTTGTAAATTTTTCTATGGAAGTCATGAGGGACGCAACCAATGGCTGTGCGAGGACGATGGGCGAAAAGCTAAGAGGCCAATATCCGAAAGAATGAAGAAGAAATAGAAGGCAGCGAACCACATTGAGAGTTGGGATTCGAGAAAATTGGGGATTCGAAACTTCAATCCAAAACGAATTGAATAAGACAATGAAAGGAAGATAAATTTAAATAAATGATATTTCAAACCAAAGACTTAAGAAATCTCAGGAAATGAAAATTGATTGAATCTTCCTGCCACTTGGTTGTTATACACACACACTCTCTCTCTATCCGTCTCGCTCTCTCCATCTCTCTCTCTCTCTCTCTCTCTCTCTCGTTCTGTCTTTCTCTCTACCAGTGCTTCTTATTTTATTTCATTTATATATAATTTTTTTAGCTGCTTCATCCACAAATATTGTACTACTGCTCTGCTGCCATGGCAAAAATAATTAATACAACATCTTTGTTTTAAAATAAAAAATTTATAATAGAAAACATATAGGCAAATATTTCTTACCCTATTTAATTATTATAATTTTGCTTTCTAAAAAAATATATATTAATAACATATTTGTCAAGACTCTATAGCATCAGTGTTAATTTTCTAAATCTTTAAATCT
>NC_068984.1:139049163-139053329 GCF_001194135.2 Octopus bimaculoides | reverse complement strand
TATATATATATATATATATATATGTGTGTGTGTGTGTGTGTGTGTGTGTGTGTGTGTGTGTGTGTGTGTGTGTGTGTGTGTAAGAACGTACTGTAGTCAAGGTTACCTGGCGTTCGATTACAAATAAATAAAATGAAAAATACACATTGTATACAGGACATCACCAGGGCATAAAACAGAGGTCCATCACTATGATCCTGAGACTAAAATCCAGTCGAAGTAATGATAGCATGATAACTCACCACCTCCAAAGATGGCTCGTGTCCAACCCTCAGCAGACATGGCGATGCTCACAGCCTTTTAGAACTAGCGCAGAGTAGTGATGATGGATTTTCTGGCAAATGGGCGCCACAATCAAAGGGGCATATTATGCTTTTCTGCTGCAGAAATTGCGGGATGCCATCAAAGCAAAGAGACGTGGCATGATGACCAAAGGAATCCGCTTCCTCCAAGACTACGCCCCAGCTCACAATGCGAATGTTGCCCAAATGAAAGCACACTCCTGCGGCTATGAAATCCTTCCTCATCCTTTTTACTCTTCCGACTCCGCACCATCTGACTTCCACCTCTTTCCAACCATGAAACCCTTTTTTGAAGGGAAAGTATTATTCAGATGACGATGAACTTATTTCCGAGGTTAAGTCTTGGCTTCAAACCCACCCTACCGGCTTCTATAGACGAGGTCTTCACAGTAACACAAAACGGTGGGAGAAGTGTATCACTATTGGCGGTGGCTATACAGAGTAGGGCTAATAACCATGCCAAGTTTCGTTTATCCCAGTCCTTCGGAAGTGGATCAGAGGAAATCTTTAATGAACACTCCTCGCAAATTATAACTTTAGCCACAAGATATCTCAAGACTTGGTAAGTTTCCATATTCTTTTTATAACAGCTCTAACATCTATATTTGAGACAATTCGAAATTGCCTGTGCCGCAGCCACACCGAAACTAAATAATTATGGTGTTGTACTTTCAATATTTCTTTTTAATCAGAAGTTGTTCACTCAATACTCCAAATATTTTTTATTCTAGTTGGTCATTCATGTTACCACGACGTTCGTTATCCACGGAGATATCCTTCTACATCGAATTTTCATACACGTAGTTGACCTTGTTTTATGCAATTAACTTTGTTAACAAAATTCATATATCGATTTCTCCACTCACGTCATCTTAATACAAAATATCAAATAGCGCCAATAAAGCTGACGTATTTTTACACATACCCAACAAACATAACTGTCCCACAAATATATTAATATAATGACTTCTTAAGGCGGCGAGCTGGCAGAATCGTTAGCACGCCGGGCGAAATGCTTAGCGGTATTTCGTCTGCCGCTACGTTCTGAGTTCAAATTCCGCCGAGGTCGACTTTGCCTTTCATCCTTTCGGGGTCGATAAATTAAGTACAAGTTACGCACTGGGGTCGATGTAATCGACTTAATCCCTTTGTCTGTCCTTGTTTGTCCCCTCTGTGTTTAGCTCCTTGTGGGCAATAAAGAAATAGGTATTTCTTCTGCCGCTACGGTCTGAGTTCAAATTCCGCCGAGGTCGACTTTGCTTTTCAGCCTTTCGGGGTCGATTAAATAAGTACCAGTTACGCACTGGAGTCGATATAATCGACTTAATCCGTTTGTCTCTCCTTGTTTGTCCCCTCTATGTTTAGCCCCTTGTGGGCAGTAAAGAAATAAGAAACGCTAGCACATAGGGCGAAATGCTTAGCGATATTTCGTCTGCCGTTACTATCTGAGTTAAAATTCCGCCGATGTCGACTTAAGCCCCTTGTCTGTCCTTGTTTGTCCCCTTTATGTTTAGCCCCTTGTGGGCAATAACGAAATAAGAAACGTTAGCACGCCGGGCGAAATGCTTAGTGGTATTTCGTCTGTTTTTACGTTTTGAGTTCAAATTCCACCGAGGTCGAGTTGTTATTGTTGATGTAGCTATTGTTTAACTCTAGATCAGACTTCAGGATAAAGATCATTTCATCTATCCATTATTTTCGGTATTAGGCAGGAATTTGTTATCCAGTATTTTATTCCCTTAATAAAGACGATAATATATAATGGTAAAAAGCTAATATTCTCGTTTGTTAGACTCCTTGCAGGAATTTCTGGGGGTGGTCATTCTGGGATTTTTCATTATCTCTATATATATTTCCTCTTATTCCTTTTTGCTGAAGAAAGTAGGATCGAAACGAAAAAGACTTTTCCCTTTTTCCCCAGCGTTAAACTAATACACTTGCTTGTTGTTCGTCTTTTGTCTTCGTCTGGGGGTAGTCTTTCAGGGATTTAACTTCAATGAACGAATTATCATCTAGAGCCCAACTGAATCGCGCAAATGTACGCATGTATACTGTTATGGCGGCACGTTGTTGCCATTGATTCCTTGTATGCAAATACCTCTAAGGACCATATATGACGCATTCGGATTCATTTGTCTCTGGTTACGCATTCCTTATCATAGTCATCATTCTATATATTTTCATCCCTTTCTTTGTATTTATGGTTTGCATCGTTGATTACCAGAGACATATTGCCGGATATTGAAAAAAAAATTTGTGGATTAGCTCGTAGCTCTGTTGTTTTAGAAAGAATAAATATCTATTACGGCCAAAATACATTGATATATCCTTTGAAATTACCGTAAGCAGGTCAAGACTCGTCATATCATACATAGCTATATATATTATTTCTAGGTCGCCCACAAAGAAAGTATATTTCAGGTTGATATTTCTGTCATCCTGTGAAGCAATCTTAAAACCTTTAGACTTACATAATAAAAAGCACAATCGGTTCACTGCAATATAAACAGAATATAAATTTTCCTAGAAATATGCACCTGTGATACTTTATCGTATCATAGGCAACAGCATCATGTTCTTAATTAAATTCCGGAAGGTATGGCAGTGAGGTTGTTTATGACTTTCCATATGTATGCATGTATTTTCATTTTATTTTCCTCCTTTCAGACAAATTTATCCTTCACCCTCCTCGAATATACATTTCCTTATAGAACGTAGTCAATTAAGTTTTATAGTTTGACATGAGAATCTGGAAACATGGTATATTAATTGTATATTTAATATCTATGTACATATAAAAAAGTAGTGGGCAGACAGAATCATTAACTCACCGGAAAATAAAGCTTAGCGATATTCCTTCCAGGTCTTTACATACTGAGTTCAAATTCCACCGAGGTCAAATTTGTTTTTCATCCTTTCGAAGTCGATAAAAAGCGTCTTGAATACTAGGGACTATGCAATCGACACCTACTGACTCTGAAATTAAAAGGATTGTACCAAAATTAAAAGGATTGCCTGTATTATATATATATATAAGGCGGTGAGCTGGTAGAATTGTTAACACAAAGTTCATCGGTCCAATGCCAAAAAGAGTTTCTGAATTAAAAACTGCAAAGGGAAGTCAACTAAATACTAAAGTATATAGTCCTACCTATCGATTACATTTCAATTGTTCACTTTGCATATTAAATAAAAGATTTTGAAAATTAAAGGTGTCTATTTACTTCCGGCATGTCTGCGTATATGCATATATATAAATTTGCACGAAGCGTAATGATGCTTAAAAAGCATAAACCTGCTAGAAATAAGAGCTAAAGTCATAAATTAATCAACCATATAGCACCAAGTAAAACAGTATGCAAGGAAAACGGAAAGAATGAATGCATTTAACACCATAGTATAAAATATTATGCCAAAAACAGAGCACATGGTGCATAAAAATTATAAGCAAAGCCAAACCAGTAGCACTGTCAGAGTTTAACGTGAAGGTCAGGAATTCTTACTAGGTGGTTCACACTAGGATTAAATATGTAAAAGCCGAAACCCGGATATGTGGATGTCCTAAACTGCATAATATTTTATTTTGTGCTGTTAAAATGTATTAATTCTTTTCGTTTTCCTGTTTTATCTTGATGCTGTACGGTGGATTAATTTAAGACTTTAGGTGTTTAGGTTTGAAGCATCATTACGCTTCGTGCAAATTTATTATTCATACCTATATAATGCTATTGTGCCTGGGATGCACCTATGTCACTGCTGGTGATATCATCAATTTTAAAATTTATCCACAGATGATATTAAAAGTAGTAGCATCCTATTTAAAATCTTAGTGCTTGATTGTACATACACACACACACACACACA
>NC_068984.1:139047224-139048304 GCF_001194135.2 Octopus bimaculoides | reverse complement strand
ATGAGGCACCTATCTTCCAAGTTTAGGAACCTTTCCAAGTTATTGAAGATGACGATGAACAATTGTATGGTTTGAACTAAGCTTTATTGCCAATTCTTCAACTAATAATGCAGGATTTTCTTCAAGTAATGCCTTAAGGAGCTTATCATCAAACTCAACTGGACGTCCTGTTCGATCTTCATCTTCAAGGCTGAAATCTCCACTTCTGAATTTTGCAAATCATCTTCTGTAAGTTCTTTCATTCAAGCATTCTTTCCCGTAAACTGAGTGTATGTTTCGAGTCGCTTTGGGTCACTGCGTATTTTTCCTTTATTACTCTTTTACTCTTTTTAACTCTTTTCAGTCATGTGGCAGCGGTCATGCTGGAGCACCGCCGTATTCTTTCTGATTTCCTCAATCTCGAGTGTTTCGCATCACCTCTCCTGTATGTGATTTTGTCCCAGCTGTTGGCCCATTTGTTATATGAGGGAGTTTGTTTCCGCTGCCCTCATATGCACCTCGTATCGGGTTGTTGGTTCCACCGATATTGTGGGGAGGAGAATATCAAGTTCCTTTTTGAAGACATCTACTTCCATTTTATGCAGATTTTTAAATTTTTGTAGCAGGGCATTGAAGAGCTGTGGGATTTTGAACCCTAGGCAATTGCATTATTAAAGTAAATTAGGCTTCCAGCTGTGTTCAGTAGTCATTATAGATTCGTTATTGAACCTATATATACACATGAGTGTGTGTGTGTGAATATATATACAGATAGATAGATAGATAGATAGATAGATAGATAGATAGATAGATAGATAGATAGATAGATAGATGTTTCATGCATTAGCATTTTGCAATTTCGATCGTTTCCTGTCGGGAATGTCTCACTAATGTAAACAGAAATTAAAAACAATTTCTATTTTGAATGGATAAATAACTTTATGATTTCTTTTAAAAATAGAAATGTACTTTTTTTGGCTTATTTACACAAGTCTTTTATTTATGTTTTGTTCTTTTAAGGTTATTTTATACGCTGTCACAATATCTTCTTTCGTTTTAGTCTGTAGCCAGCTTCCACAAATTTAAATCACATTAGAGATT
>NC_068984.1:139035049-139045978 GCF_001194135.2 Octopus bimaculoides | reverse complement strand
ATATATATATATATATATATATATATAGATAGATATATATATATATATATATAGTAATGTTTAAGTCAACATAACGTGGTAGTCCTGTAAAGAACGATGTTAGTGTTGTTTTAGTCGCAGGAAAACATCTTTTCCAGCTGGTTAGGGACACACAGTCTGTGTCCGTATTTAGCACTTGCAAGGTGGCGGGGGGCATTGCTCCCATCTTTAGCCTTACGTGTTACCCACAGACCTAGGTTTCTAATTGTTATCCGTCCTCAGTGTGAGACAATCACCAGCTAGTGACTAAAGCTATCTCCACTCGCAAATACTCAGAGCGGTTGGGGTCTTCAACTGCGAAAACCGAGCCTTTGTTTCGGGGTCACTACCATAGACCCACGATCGATTCATCACTTGTTATGACTGTTTTCAAAAATTTTCATCGTTCTCGAGACAATCAAAATCTTGTGCAACTGAAACCCGAGTGATTCTTTGGGGGTAGGGGGGTCAGTTGAAAGCAGTTTTAGCACAAACTTGGCAGACACGCGTCTCATACCCAAATCTTCAGTGATAATGGACTGAACTGAGCCGTAACTGATTTGCACATCCTCTGATAACTCACGGATGGTGGTTCGACGATTTACCCTCACAGCTGCACACACATCTGCGATGATTTTCTCAGTTCTGCTGACTGCAGGTCTCCCAGAACGTTCGTCACTATTGACAATTTTCAGCCATCTTCGAAACGTCTGAGCCATTCCCACACTTGTGTGCGGCTCATGCACTCCTCTTCAGACACTTTCTGCAACTTTGCATGGGCCTCTGAGCAGGTATCTCCAAGCTTTCGGCAAATTTTGATGCAGATTCTCCGTTCAACTTTGTCATGGTCAATGCGAAGATCACACGATACACACGTTGCTTCCAAGCACTGTTGTAAACAGCGGAAATAAGCTAGAACGTTAAAACTTAGTGTTCACAGTCAATCTATTCCAAGCGACTTTGCTCTGCGTGCTTTAGCTTCGTTACTATGGCAACAGTACGGATACTTATTGATCAGACCACGTATTCAGTAATTTCTTTTAATCTAGTTCACTTGAACTCTTTACATTTTTATGGGTATATTTTTTTCATTTCTGTCATTTTATCCAATCTCTCAATTATCACTAAAATTAGAATCCGATATATTCGGTTGAAAGAATGTATGCATGAGTGTATATGTGTGTGTGTGTATGTGTGTGTGTGTGTGTGTGTGTGTGTGTGTGCGTTTTGCCTCAAGAAAATGTCTTTGTATTAAATATTTATTCTATATTTTAATTTTCTATATACTTTATTATATTTTAATATACATACATTTGTTTTGTTTTTATATATATTTTAACTTCTGGCTTTCTTTCACCTTTTCTTTTCACATTGATATGATATCTAAGGCGGCGAGCTGGCAGAAACGTTAGCGCGATGGGCGAAATGCTTAGTTTTATTTCGTCTGCCGTTACGTTCTGAGTTCAAATTCCGCCGAGGTCGACCTTGCTATTCATCCTTTCGGGGTCGACAAATTATGTACCAGTTGCGTACTGAGGTCAATCTAATTGACTTGCTCCCTCCCCAAAATTTCGGGCCTTGTGCCTAGAGTAGAAAAGATTAATATGGCACCTCAGGCGGTGAGCTGACAGAAATGTTAGCACTCCGGGCGAAATTCTTAGCGGTATTTCGTCTGTCTTCACGTTCTGATTTCAAATTCCGCCGAGGCCGACTTTTCCCATTCATCATTTAGGGGTCGACAAATTAAGTACCAGTTACGCACTGGGGTCGATATAATCGACTGGCTCCCTCCCACCAAAAAACTTTCAGGCCTTGTGCCTAGATTAAATAAGAATATCTTTTTCTCTCTTTCTTTCGTTCTCCTTTATCTCTCTGTTACTGTTCCTTACATACAGCGCGCCAAGACACACATGCATGCATACTACCTCCCACACTCACAAACTCGTACACACTACATCTCTCTCAAACACTAGTATTTCTTTCTTTCTTTCCTTTATAGGTCTTTGCTTTTTGTAAATACTGTTGCTTCCTTCCGGATATTACTTTTTTACTTCTACAAATCCACTGTTTCCTTCCGTTGTGACACTTGAAAAATTAAACAGTCCGTTTGATTAGTTCATATTTTAATAGCATAGTATTATGACTTATTCTCTGTTCTATTGCTTAATTTTTCTTTGTCTTCTGCAATTTCAGGCAATTAAGTGTTATAATGTGTCTTCTAGATATGAAATGAATGTTAAATTGCAGCATTCAGGTAATTATTTCTTTACCCTTTTGCAACATTCACAACACACTCACATTGTGTATATTTAGACATTAAATTCAAATTCTGAATTTCACGCTTAAAACATGAAATTACTGAAATGGTACTGTCTGAATAGTTATAGTTCCGATTACATAATATCTTAATTTAATGAAAAACTTTTAGTTTAATAAAATTGATTTATATTTTAAATTTTATCCTTAGCACTAAAACGCAGCAAATTAAAGTGCCAAATATTTGAATTACATTTTGAAATAAAAAAAGGTAGTTTCAGGCTTTTAAAAATAATTGCACATTTTCAACTTAATTTCTGGTAGAAATTCCGTGTCTGTTCTATAAAAAAATTGTATGTCTTTGCAGTTAGTCATATCTTTTGCTAGTTAATCGCTTATAAGAAAATATAAAAACTAAAATCGTTGCTAAAAAATAAATCTAAGAAACGTGCATCTAGCTCTCAGACTCCCACCCAAGAGATTGGCAGTTCAGATCCTTTCACTTTTACTGTGGTTTTGTGGTTGTAGCAAAGATCACTCTGGAATTTTTCAGTCCGTCCGGATGTAAATAGGTATTGTAAGTTAGAAAAAACTCGCTGCACTTCGTATATTGCAGTACGAGATAAATACTAACATGTTAATCGTAATCAAATATAACTATTTGTGAACAGCCTCAAATTGCAACGAAAATGAGACAGCAAGGAATAAGTGTTTCACAGTTTGGGCCTCCATAAAGTCTCGGCTCCCCGTTGAAGTCAAACGCTGGTATCAGAATAACTTCCCTTGATGATTGTCCCTTTCGATCACTATTAATTATTATAAATAATATTTTTAATTACTTATTAGTGAATTTATTAATTACATTATTATTGTTTGAAATTTTACCACGAGGCCAGAAATTTTAGAGGGAGAAGCTAAACGATTACATTGGCCCCCAGTACTTCACTGACAGTATATTTTATCGAACCTGAAAGGATGAAAGAACTCTTTGGTGACATAAATGAAGTGACAGGAGAATACATATTTTATTAAAGGGTTCTACTTTTTAGTACCTGAAAAACTAAAAGCCTATTTATTTCTATTAGTGTTCATTTGCATCCCCATAGCTCTTCGTTTTCTTAATTTTCCTTCAGTTGGGGAAATTGACCAGGAAGAAATTATCTAAGGACTAGGAGAGTATTTTTGTATTATAGTGCATTGTTGTACCATTCAAAACTTTTAATTTTTTATCTAAGGACTGTTGTCCTATGGTTGTTAAGATTATAGGAGTAGTTGTCAAGTGGAGATTTTCCAGTAACACTTCTCAAGAGAAAATTCTCGATGGGACAATTGTTCCAGAACGGGACCAATTACACTTTTCGTGGGATAGGAAAGGACATAAAACCTCAAAATTGTCTAATTCTTGGTATCTGATTATCTGATGATAATCGGTACTCGAGGGCGTTCTGAAACGGTTGCATTCATGCCGCTTTTGTCAGTATAATTAACAGTATTATGCTAAACTCTTACTATTATATACCATGGGAAATCGATGCCTGTTGTTACAAAGGGAAGAAAATAAATTGCTATTGAGTACTAACCAAGTTATCAGCTTTTCTACGAAGTCACTGCAATTTTATATCGCTTAACTATAATCTCAGCTAAAGAAAATAAAAGCTTTAGTATTTAATCATAAAACAGCCGAGCCATTCGTAAAGCACATTTTCTGTACTATTGAGTACATTGTAGGTATTCACAATACTTTCCCTTATCTCCTGCTTTTGTGCAGAGGAAGTTTAGTTTTCTTCTACAAAGTGCAGTTCTCATTATTGGATTAAATAATGCTGATAAAAAGAAACCCAGGTTATCATTGAGAAAAAGCCAATTAAAATTTCCTAAAATATTTTGACCGCTAGATTTTGGATAATTTAACTGAACTATGTGCAATTAAAAGTGTTGCTTGTAGATATCCCAGTGGCAAGATAACAACAGATTCAAGAGTTGCACTTTGAAAATATTGGGTTGTCAGATTCGATTTTTTTTTCAATTCATTTCAAACGTTTCCGATGTTAATAGAATTAGCACGAAAAATATTTTCGTTGTAGTTCTTTATGGTTCTTTTTCTCTTTTTGTAGCTCCATTCTTTCTCTGCAAGTTTTGTCTATCGTTTTTAAATTTTGAATAAATTTCACCTCTTTTCAGACTATAAGGATGGAGTGCCAAATAGGAAAAGACGAACGAATTTATCTCTCAGCCTAGCATTTCAACCTGACTTTTTAGTCTCTACTTGACTATATAACCATCGTGTGATGAAGTATATCAACAACATTTTTATAATTCTGGCAACCATTCCCTTTTTGAGTAAAAGTCATTAGTTCTAAGTGTTTGTTACATAGTAAAACTATTTACTTATAAATCGAGACTAGTTTGAATATAAAGAGAAACAAGCGCACAGAAAATAAAATCAATATATTATTGAACACAAAAAAAACTTTGAAATACTTTCTTTTTGCTCGATTCTAAAAGTTTCTAAGACGGAAGGAGAAATTTGAAAAGTATCTTTGGTAATGTGATAGAACACCTATCAAGTTTACAGGAGATGTAGGTTCGTGTCTTACTGGCAGCCTTCGGCTTCTTTTGTTTCTTCTTTTCAAAATTATTAATATTATTATTATTATTATTGTTGTTGTTGTTGTTGTTAATCAAGTATTTACATGTTATTATTTGTAGCTTTATGTATACTTTGAGATTTATTATCCCCCAAAAGAATTATTTCACGTTCTCAAAGTTTCTGAATTTTTGTGACGTCAACAACTAACCTAAGCGCGATTACTTGACATGGTCAACGATGACTTCAACTCTTTATTCATCATGCTAAAAATCTGCAGCGATGACCTAAAATGATTTTGCATAAATACGTGTACAGAGTTAAATGAAAGAAATGATGTTATATACGAACATAAGCAGCAACAGGTTTTGGAATTATAATTCAATACTCTTAGGATTCATTTATCTTAAAACAGAAGACAAAAAGTGTAATTTCCACTCCATCTTAATTCTCCAATTCATCATTGACTGACAATTTAGAATAAAATACTGTCTAAATGGAAATTGACGTTTGTTTCATAAAATTAAAAATTTGAAATTCTATGGGTTCTTCTCTAGTTCTCCTATTTCATCATTTTCTCTAACTTGTTTTAAATTCTTTTGACAATGTAACTATAGTTTTAAAAATTCAATTAATCAACTTGATTAACTAAATTTTTGAAAACTATATTTTCTTAAAATTCTTCTCACACTGTACTTCAGTAAGGCTTATTTGATCGATTTTGTATTAGATTTTAGCTCATTTTTTTTTCTGTGTGTAGGAGTGATGATTTTCAAAAAGCTTTCAACTCGTCTCACTTTATTGAGACTGAGTCAGTTGATACTTTACCGACTGAATCGGTCTAAATCAACTGAACAACAACCACAGGAAAAATATATAGATATGATCATAAACGGGAATCTCACCCGAATGCATCTAAATTCCGCTAACGTCGAGTGGCATGTTAGCCCTACCAACATGAAATTTTATATTTTGTCAAAAAAAAAAAATTTAAGTAAATAAATAATTTCAACGAAGCCGTTCACTTCATTATATTCCTGATTAGTTCTAGAAACCATGGAATATACAGAATATCAAATTCGGGCTCAAGTCAAGAAGCTAATACTTTGATATTGTCTTATATTTCGTGAAAATCATTGAACATTTCCTACTTGTGTCAATCTTGATTTCCTAAACACTCGGTGAGCTGAAGTTCAGAAGAAAAGAATACCAGAGAACGTTGAAATGACAATAAGTCGCATCAATGTATTATTGACTTATAGTTCAAGATGGTGATGAAGCTGTAAAAGTATTTTATGAAAATAGTGAAATATTTTAGAAACAGTTTAAATATTATTAAACCTTAAACTAATTAATCCAAAGAAGGAAAACTTCACTTTATTCAATAGTTTCACCAGACTTTAAAAAGACGTCCTTAGTAATTCGATTTTTATGCTACTAAGATCTTCGGGCGAATTCTGCCTGAAGATCACAGTAGTGAGAAACTCTAATCGCCTGACAAACTTTCAGCTTCATTTTCAAGAGAAGATGCATCCTTTACACGAATTGAGAAATCCATTCTCATTCGCTCTACGTAAAGGAACACACATACATACACGCACACGCACACACACAATTTCGTTTGCTCACTCAGACAAACACACATAGGTGTGTATGTGTGTGCGAGTGAGAAAACGAACGGAAGTAGTACTCAACACATAGAAAATGTGGTATTTATTGAGTAACAGATTGACATAGCTCCCTATATTACTTAAAGCTACGTGGATGGGAAAATACATACATACATACATACATACATACATACATATATATATATATATATATATATATATATATATATATATATATATATGCATGTGTGTTTTATATATGTATATGTATATATATGTGTTTGTGTGTACGTGTGTATGAGAGAAAGGAGGAAAGAGAGAGAGGAAGAGAAAAAAGCAGCTATTTCAAATAATATTTAAAGCTCTTGGTAGGTAATATTCTGGTTGACAGCCCAGTTTAATGTGATATAAAACGGAAACTCTGACAATGGAATGCTGGGCATTTTCCCTCAAAGCGTTCCTTTGTTTCATACTCTTGAACCAAGGCTAAACAACAAAAACAACAAGAAGGATACGTGACAATAATTTCAATATATAGCGAACTTCAGAATATTTTATTAACGTTCTCTGTAAAATTATACTTTCTGGTGTCATTGGAATATATTAATATTAAAACCCTGAGCTAGAGAAAAGGCGCGCGCGCGAGAAAGTGAGAGAGAAAGAGAGAAAGTGAGAGAGGAAGTGAGAAAGAAAGAGAGAGAGAATTAGAAAGAGGGCACTAATTTGCAATCAAATCTATCAAAACTAATAAGTCGTTATGCTTTGGATGCGGATGGTTAATCTAAATTAATCCTTTTCACTTAACTTCAGTTATATTATGACGTCAAAAGATTACGACTATTATATCTTCGGTAGCAACTGGCAAAGGAAAAAATACCTACTTAAAACTATAGGTTGAATGAAACTGCTTTTATGGAATTATGTTGTTTTTGGAAATATTATTTGACATGGTCACGCAGCGAATTGACAGAGTCGCTAGAGAGTCGGACAAAACGCTGCATGGTAATATGTTCCGATTTACTGCTTCTGAGTTCAAATCCCACTGAGATCATCTTTGTCCTTCATCCTTTTGATGTTGATAAAACAAAGTACCAGTCAAGTACAATACCCTCTCAACTTCCCTCTCCCTCAAAAGTGCTGGCTTAATACCTTTCTCGAAGTTGCTGGAAGTGTTGTAAGTGTATTTGGTATGAAGTTGGAAAAGGAAGCGGTTTGAAGATTTCGCTTGCCTTCTCTATAATGTCCATCAAACTTGTAATACGAATATTATGAGGTGTTTATTTAAAACTCCAAAGCGAATTCTATATTATAGTTATATGCTTGGGAGAATACATCTGATGTAAAACCTTAAGCGGTGTATCATGTGCATTAAAACTTCCGGAAACAATTCTAAATATAACTATATAATTCCGGAGAAACATCTTCAATCGTTTTAAGAAGTTTTGTAAGACATCACATACTGCTCATGCAGGTAATAAAATAATTTTAAGGGCACCGATCCTGATGCAAGCAGGTTATTGTGACGCTACATCAGGAAAATACGCTGTGTGCAGTAGAGCTTCACAATCGAGCTCTTGAATAGCATTCTTGGTACTTTAGAGAAGCGGGGACTGAAGTTTGTCGCCTTTATTCAGAGCGTTTAGCATTTATGCATGGAGTTTTGAAGGTGACGATATCATGAGACCATACCGTCTTCTAGGTTCATTCTAGAATGGATTGGAGCAGGCTCTCGTGAAAGAGCTAATTCAAGCAATCTTTATTGAACAGAACAGGTCAGCTGGATCGTGAAGAGTCTCTGAGGTCGAATTTACCCTCATTGAAGTGGGAAAACTATTTCTGTGCAATTCTTTCATTAATAGCGCATTCACTGTACACAGCACAATTGACTCGGTAAGGTTTAGCAGCTTTGCTACCTTGAATGAAAGTGAAGAGAAATAGGTGTCGAAATGTTCTTTTTTCTTTTTAATTATCACTCCACTGTCATATATCTGAAAAGATGTAAAATTAATTCATATTTCAAAAACGATAAAAAAATGTTCTAGAGGACGAATAGAGCAGCGAAAAAACAAAACACTACGATAAACATATATTTTCGTGTTAATCCAAATAACATTAGAAAGAAACGAACGAATTCATTTGACAACCCAATAATTTAATGACCGCAACAGAAAAAAAATTACAATACCTTCAGTTCAGGTGATGCTGAATCATGCATTTATGGGACGGTCAATTAAATTTCAATAGTCATAAGTAATCATAGTGAGTTTGGTCTGATGGCTAAGTTATCAAAAACAATTGTTGTTACTTTTATTCAGGTGAAATTAAAACAAGAAGTCATGTTTATTCCTTTCTCACACGAAATTAAAATTGTGTGATACACGAAATTTATCTCCGAGACATTATTATTCCAGACAATCCGACATTTATTGTTAGAATCATTTCTTAATTGAAATCAATCGCTGTGTGTAAGGAGCGATGTGCATATTTCATTCATGACATACTTCATTCATGATATACTTGATTTCATTTCTCACTGAATAATGAAAATCGAACATCTCTTATAAGAAATCTAAGAATATAAAATCCCCTGATACGGTAGAAAAAAAACATTTTGTCCTAATGTATGTTTATATGAATCGGTAGATACACTCTTACACATAGAAATAAATATATACATCACGGTGGTGCACCAGCATGACCGCAGCCACTTGGCTGAAACACATAAATAAATAAATAAAAATACATACAAATATGTGTGCGTGTGTATATATGCGCCTGACTAAGCTAGAAACCAGTAAAAAGAAATAATACGTGAGAATCGCAGTTGATTAAAATGGTACGACTATTTGCTGAGAGACTAAGGCTATGTCATATATAGTAGCTTACTGGCATCTGTAAGATATAGGGTGCAATTTGTTAGTTCGTCTGTAAGGACAGCCATAACAGTGCTTTAATAAAGGAAGCTATTCGCTTGCTTGCTTTCCATTCATACATCTATATATGTCATACAAGGGGTCACTGGCATAGTGTAGCTAGCTAATAAATATAGATACCATCTGTATGTTCATTTGCAGGAACAGAAATAACAGTACTTTTATATAGGGAGCTTTTCGTTTGCTTGCATGCCATTCATCCCTCCATCTTCTCCGCCAACTATCCCTGGGTGGCTCATGAAGGAAGAGTCATCAGGCACCGCCTTCTGATGATCCTATCAGAAGCAATCGTCGTTATACTTTTCAATAGGATTTTCAAGCATTACCAACTGAGACTATTGATATTAACCAATCATTTCGTTCTTAATCTACCCAGAGGTCCCCTGCCGGTTAGCTCCGCTTGAAGAATCCATCTTACAGTACTTTCCCGTAACATTCTAATCACACGTCCGTAGTTCCGCGACTGTAACCTCTCAATACAGAAAAGTAGCGGCTCGATACCCAGAATAAACTGCTTGAGTGAAACGACCGTCCGTCAAATATTGATTTCCAATTCCCCAGATTTTCTTCTTTCCTGTTCTGTGTTCTACACATTCTGTAAACAGACCTTCGCGAACTACCATCTTAAGGAGTGTTCTTTTTCTTCAAAATAGGAACCTAGAATTATCTTTCCTTGTTCTACTAACTCTTCCGCACTCATTAACTCTCTTCCTCCTTCCATTATATCCACCTCACATCCGATTGGGATGCATGCTCCTGTGCATTGTGTGATGCACCGACGTTTTTCTGACGATATCCTTTAGCTCTTCCTTTCTCCAATCAATAAATCCTGTGCTATGTTTAAGCACTAATCTTACCTTCAAATTGATTGTTTCTATGCTGTTTCCTTGCATTCGCTTTGCTTTTCAGAGTTGTCTACATCCAGTAAAAATATACTTTATTGATAGTTTGCTTCCTTTCTGTACTTTTGATTTTTGCCGCTTTCCAGTATTGCCAGATATTTATATATTTCTTATACGTAAATCTATTCCAGTACATTTACTACGTTTTATCAATGTATATATTTATTCTTTTGTGTGTTTCATTCATTTGATTGCGGTCATACTGGAGCACCGCCTTTAGTCGAACAAATTGACCCCAGGACTTATTCTTTGTAAGCCTAGTACTTATTATATCGGTTTTCTTTGACGAACCGCTAATTGACGGGGACGTAAACACACCAGCATCGGTTGTCAGGCGATGGTGTGGGGACAAGCACAGACACATAGACACACACACACATACATACATATATATATATCATCATCATCATCATCATCATCATCATCATCATCGTTTAACGTCCGCTTTCCATGCTAGCATGGGTTGGACGATTTGACTGAGGACTGGTGAAACCGGATGGCAACACCAGGCTCCAGTCTGATTTGGCAGAGTTTCTACAGCTGGATGCCCTTCCTAACGCCAACCACTCAGAGAGTGTAGTGGGTGCTTTTACGTGTCACCCGCACGAAAACGGCCACGCTCG